>NW_021833030.1:47500-70000 GCF_006345805.1 Octopus sinensis
CAGACACTATAACAACAAAACCGCCGGCACTATTCTATATAAAATATCTTCAACATCAGTAACGCCATTATGTTTTCCCCATTTCTGAATGTAATCGAAGTGAAAATGACTTAAGGATTCTTACTGTGTTAAAACGAAAGACATCGAAAGAACCACCTCTCTTATGTAGCAATAGAAAGACTAAAGCCAGCGAGTGAGCCTTTACGTGGTCGTTCAGCCTGCTAGAAATAGCTCCCAAAACTCCTTCAAAATACAAAAAACATTTGGTTACTCTTTCTCTCTTTTACTTGTTTCAGTCATTTTGACTGCGGCCATGCTGTCGCACCGCCTTTAGTCGAGCAAATCGACCCCGGGACTTATTCTTTGTAAGCCCAGTACTTATTCTATCGGTCTCTTTTGCCGAACCGCTAGGTGACGGGGACGTAAACACACCACCATCGTTTGTCAAGCAATGCTAGGGAGACAAACACAGACACACAAACACATACACACACACATATATATATATACATACATATATACGACAGGCTTCTTTCAGTTTCCGTCTACCAAATCCACTCACAAGGCATTGGTCGGCCCGGGGCTATAGCAGAATACACTTGCCAAAGATGCCACGCAGTGGGACTGAACCCGGAACCATGTGGTTGGTTAGCAAGCTACTTACCACACAGCCACTCCTGCGCCTATTACTGTTTCTGATTGCTATTTCTATTACAAGTTACAACAGATTTCGATGTCATATTTTCTTAAATCCTTAAAAATAAAATAAATAATTATATAAATAAAACATAGGCGCAGGAGTGGCTGTGTGGTAAGTAGCTTGTCTACCAACCGCATGGTTCTGGGTTCAGTCCCACTGCGTGGCACCTTGGGCAAGTGTCTTCTACTATAGCCTCGGGCCGACCAAAGCCTTGTGAGTGGATTTGGTAGACGGAAACTGAAAGAAGCCCGTCCTATACATGTATATATATATATATATATATATATATATATATGCATGTGTGTGTTTGTGTGTCTGTGTTTGTCCCCCTAGCATTGCTTGACAACCGATGCTGGTGTGTTTATGTCCCCGTCACTTAGCGGTTCGGCAAAAGAGACCGATAGAATAAGTACTGGGCTTACAAAGAATAAGTCCCGGGGTCGAGTTTATGTCCCCCGTCACTTAGCGGTTCGGCAAAAGAGACCGATAGAATAAGTACTGGGCTTACAAAAAGAATAAGTCCCGGGGTTGAGTTGCTCGATTAAAGGCGGTGCTCCAGCATGGCCGCAGTCAAATGACTGAAACAAGTAAAAGAGTAAAAGAGTAATATGGGATGTTTAGCTTCTGAGTCCTATGCAGACAAGAATGAATAAAACGGAATGATTACGATAGAATGCCTTTATTTAAAGGTTTGTTCGATCAGACTGACCATGGGCTAAACAACACTGAGAGCAGTACCAGCAGCACCAGCAGCAGCAATAACAGCAACGAGCATAATAATAATAATAATAATAATTTTTTCTACTCTAGGCACAAGGCTCGAAATTTGGGGGTAGGGGTCCAGTCGATTAGATCGACTCCAGTATGCAACTGGTACTTAATTTATCGAACCCGAAAGGATGAAAGTCTAAGTCGACCACGGCGAAATTAGAACTCAGAACGTAAAGAGAGACGAAATACCACTATATCGCATGTGGTGGGGTGGATCTTCAAGTTGCCAGACACATTCTTCGTAGCTTAGAGTAGGCTCGAATTAGAGATTATTCTTTGTGGCTAATGGCGTGAGTCCTGATTGGAAGAAGAAGAAGAAGAAGAAGAAGATGATGATGATGATGATGATGATGATGATGATGAAGATGATGAAGAAGATGGTGATGATGAAGAAGAAGAAGAAGAAGAAGATGATGATGATGATGATGATGATGATGATGATGAAGAAGATGATGAAGAAGATGATGATGAAGAAGAAGAAGAAGAAGAAGAAGAAGAAGAAGATTATGATGATGATGATGATGATGATAATGATGATGATAATGATAATGATGATGAAGAAGATGATGATGATGATGAAGAAGAAGAAGAAGCAGAAGAAGAAGAAGAAGAAGAAGAAGAAGAAGAAGAAGAAGAAGAAGAAGAAGAAGAAGAAGAAGAAGAAGAAGAAGAAGAAGGTACAATGTCTCATATTTGGATGTAGGTATAGCCCAAAAGTTCAACCCCAATATTTCACTGGCACTTTATTTTATCAAACCTCATATGGATACAAGCAAAGGAACTCAGCCAAATGCTACAGAATGTTTTGTCCAATGATATACTTTTGCTTCTGACCATTCATACTTTCGTTTCTGTTTTCTTTTTCTATGGTTTAGTTAAGGAATAAAGGTAATCTCGAACGATCCTTATTTTATGTATGCTTTCGATACTGACTGGAAGAACGGAGGGAATTTTCCTGAAGTCGAATTCCTAGCCCGGGTGTTTGCAACTGGGTGAACCCCAGTAAAGGCCCCCCCAAGGACTTAGAATACCACCCAAGTTCTTGGTATAGAAAGAACTGGAACGAATAGCAAAATCCTCTGCTGCACTAAAATTCCAATAATCTATCGGTCTGGATTGGTAGTTTATTTTGTGGACACCGCAAAAAGAGGAAAATCAAAGTTGACTTCAGTGAGTTTCGAACTCAGAGCATAACGATCCGGAATAAATACGATAATTAACAATTCCGCCAGGCTATGATGTCGAACTAGTATGTTTTCATTGACCCCGAGAGGATGAGAAAGCTAAAGTTAATTTCGGTGGAATTTGAACTCAGAGTCCAGGAAGCCGAAATACAACAAGTAACAATTCTACCAAGCAATGGGCCCTGGCTAGTATTTTCGGATCTTTTCGGTTTGAACGGCAGTTTTTTCTAGCGGTGTCATATAAAATTGTCACCCATAATTATGACCCAAGTATCAATCTATTACATTTCAATCTGTTTTAGGGTTAGGGTTAGGGTTAGAAGTGGGGGGAAGGGTATCTTTTTTCTTCACAAATGTAAATAAACCCAATCTGTTTCTTAAACGAGGGACATATCCATACGGCACAGAATGTTTTTAACTCAATGGATGTATTTGATTGGTTGAAATAGCAGAAATTGAAGAAAAAAACAACAACAAATATCTTACAAACTATAGAATTTTCTCAATAAAGCCAAGAGAAAAAGATGTTTTATAAACACATTCTACCAGTATACGAAGTTTAAAATTTTTTAGTTACCTAGAAATTATGTTAAAAAACTGCCGTTCAAACCGAAAAGATCCGTATTTTCTTTATTGGATCCCGAAACGATGAAGAAAGCAAAATTGACCTCGGCAGCATTTGAACACAAAGTGCTGAGAGCCAAGATAAATACAACTAACAATTTCACTAGCCCACCGTTTTGGACAAGTATTTTTCTTCATGGAGCGTGAGACGATGGAAAATCAAAGTTGACCTCGGCGGGATTTCAACTCAGTGTGTAGAGATCCGTAACAAATATCGCCCAACATTTTCTTCAGCGTTCTATCGACTGTGGAGTTAATATCAAGAAGTGGAAGCGAGTGTCTTCGTATATAGTGTATGTATTTGTGTGTGTTTGTGTACGCGGATCTCTCTTAGTTTGAAGTTTAACTCCTCTGTTTTCATGCTGTTCTAGGGCTCAGTTATGTAGTGGCTTCGTATTTCTCGGTTCTGGCAGTGAAGTGCATGAACACCCAGAGACGGAGACGAGTCAGAAGACGCAGGGTGGATCGGTGTATCATTTTGAGCAGAGCAGAACGGAACAGTTTGATGACATTTGAAATGTTGTGAATATCCCGAGGGTGGTACAGAGATGTCTATATGAGAGTCAGATCTTGTGAATGTGTGTGGTGGGGATATGCTGAAGGCCTGTCACGACACACGTTTATTTTTCGGCCTCCATGTCGTCTAAGGAACTTTGACATTAGACGTTTGTTTTGGTTTAGCCATAGGGAGGATTTGCTGCCTCTCAATTCACCTTTATCTGTTCCGGGGTGGGATTAGTACCAGCAGGTTGCAAACGTATATCTAAAATCTAAGAGAAGAGAATGGCATTTTCTCAATTGAGAGATGAATAAAGGGAGAAGAAAGAAGAGGGGGTGAGAAGGAAAAAAATTGTGTGTTTGGGGGTATGAATGTCTGAGATGTGGGGTGGGGCAAGAGAAAAACACAGAAGACGGAATACATCCGTGCTTGTATTGTGAATAAAAGTACTATGTAAAGGTCTACCAATCTATCTATCTATCTATCTATCTATCTATCTATCTATCTATCTATCTATCTATCTATCTATCTATCTATCTCTATCTATCTATCTATCTATCTATCTATCTATCTATCTATCTATCTATCTATCTATCTATCTGTCTGTCTATCTGTCTATTTATCTATCTATCTGTCTCTCTGTCTGTCTATCTCTATCTATCTGTCTGTCTATCTGTCTATTTATCTGTTTATCTATCTATCTATCTATCTATCTATCTATCTATCTATCTATCTATCTATCTGTCTATCTATCTATCTATCTATCTATCTGTCTATCTATCTATCTATCTATCTATCTATCTATCTATCTATTAATCTATCTATCTATCTCTATCTGCCTATCTATATATCTATCTATCTATCTATCCATCTATTTATATATCTATCCATCCACCTATATATATATATATATATCCAGCTATCTATATATCCACCTATCTATCTATCCACTAGTACACACGCACACACACCCATGTGTTGTATAGAATAACAATAACAAACAGAGAAAAAAAAAAGACATAATGAAGATAAAAACAAAGAGAATAGAAAAGAGCATCACCAGCACCATGAATATTATTCTGGCCAAACCAACAGAGCAGTGTGGCGGGAGGTAGACATGAACCAACGAAGGAAACATTATATATATGTGTTGCGTGATTGTTTTCACTCAGTAAAAATACTGGCAGGATGAGCAACGATACAGAGAGGGCGGTGTTTATAGAAAGTCGTTCCTATCCAAATATGTTTGGGTTTTTTTTTTGTTTTGTGTATGTATTTTAGTTTTTAGTCTAGAGAAAGTGAAGAAACTGCATGATGTCTTCTATTCACCTCATGGAAAGAATGTCTTGGAAATTTGGGGAAAATTTTAAGATTAATTTTTAGCACGAAATGTAGTTTATTTTTTTTGATTTAGAGTTGAAGAATAATAACTGTTAAGTTCCAAGCAAAACCCCTTCGTAGAGTGGGTGAATCTCGCAAAAGTTGGTCTGGAGCCTGTGTTCGAATAACCTGACAAAAAAGGTATCCTTAAATTTGGTTTCCTTTAATATTCTAAAATTATTTAACATCTTATTTGATCTGCTGGATTCTCTTCGGAGTATCTGAACCCGGACACTTATCACACGGTGGTAGCAGAATTATTTAAATATTGGTAGAGATGTGGATCTTTTCGGTTTGAACGGCAGTTTTTTAAAATAATTTCCACGTAACTAAAATATTTTAGATTTCGTATACTGGTAGAATGTGTTTATAAAACATCCTTTTCTCTTGGCTTTATTGAGAAAATTCTATAGTTTGTAAGATATTTGTTGTTTTTTCTTCAATTTCTGCAATTTCAACCAATCATTGACGTCTATTGAGGTGAAAATATTCTGTGCCGTTTGAAAATGTACCTCGTTTAAGAAACAGATTGGGTTTATTTACATTTCTGCAGAAAAAAAGATACCCTTCCCCCACCCCTAACCCTAACTCTAAAAGAGATTGAAATGCAATAGATCGATACTAGGGTCGTAATTATGGGTGACAATTTCATATGACACCGCTAGAAAAAACTGCCGTTCAAACAGAAAAGTTCCATAGATGTTACCTAGCTCAAGGTCAGTTCTAGATCGATCAGGCCAAAGGAACATAGGTAGTCGACTGGACAAAAACGCCAGGTTGCATTCGAACACATTTTTGCTGCTCTTTCTAGGAGGGCTGTGTCGTCCTAGAAACAACCACATTAGATCACGTTTTCTCATTGGGATTAACCACATTGGAATTAAGGTACTACTTAATGCTGAAAAGGTACCTAGGTATTTAAATGTGATTCCAGCCTCATTTTTCGTCCTTCTGAATAGCCGTGTGGTCAAACAGATGAGAAAATATTATTCATCAGAGTAGCCAGCACGCACCCTTCCCTGATTCCAGACTTTAAATTGAAGTATCCAGAACACAAGAATTTGGAATTTGGATGTTTAGAAGATAACTTCAAGCCAGCATCAGATGGAAATTCGAAGAAAAAAGGTTTCGAATCCGATCATATTGTTCAATGTTTAATGAGGAAACAATAAACCCCAGTTTCTCTTCCGGGACCTGCAAATGCTCAACTATGACTGACAGCAAACACATTTCTTTTATTTGAGGATATTCTTACTCAACGAAAACGGTTCAGCGTTGCGAGAAGGAAAAAAAATGATCCACCATAGACATATTCAACTTCGTAGATATCCTCCTCCTCCTCCTCATCATCATCATCGTTATCATCATCGTCAGCATCATCATCATCGTCGTCGTCGTCGTCGTCGTCCTCCTCCTCCTCCTCCTCCTCACCCTCATCCTCCTCATCATCCTCCTCATCATCATCATCGTCATCATCATCATTATCATCGTCAGCATCATCATCATCATCATCATCATCATCATCATCATCATCATCGTCGTCGTCGTCGTCATCATCATCATCATCATCATTACCATCATCATAACCATCATCATCCTTCTCATTATTACCATTATCACCATCTTCAATATCAGCATAACCAGCATAACCATCATCATCATCGTCGTCGTCATCGTCGTCGCCATCATCATCATCATTATCACCATTCCACCACTATCATCACTGGCACCGACAGCAGCATTACTACCAGCCTCAACACAACCATCATCATCATCATCATCATCATCATCATTTGAATTAATATCATTATAATCGTCGTCATAATCACGACCACCACCATCCTCAGTAGCATCATCTTCGTTTTTATTTTCTTTCCTTCTATTATGTTCTCTCATTCTGTTGTTGTTATTGTTGTTGTTGCCTCATGTTTACTTAACCGTCCACCACGACATAGTTATTGAGCTAGTAAAATTAAAAAGAAAAAAACTTTTTTTCTTCCCCTACCCTTTTCAATTCATTTCAGTGAACTCGGTTCATAAGTCTAGGCTTGTCGATCGTGTGGAAACACCTTTCAAAATACAACGTACACAGTATAAGACAAAAAAACCTGAACCCCGATCTTTTTTTTTTTGCTTTTTTGAAGAGAGGGGTTTAACGAAAACGAAAAAAGAAATGTATAGTCAAAGGTCTTTTCTTTTTCGTTTATATTTCAGCTTTAACTTTATATTTAACAATGTTTCACAGAAAATATTGCTCCCTCTTGTTCTCTCTCTGTTTTTTTCTGTCCATTATCTGTCAGTCTCTCTCTCTCTCTCTCTCTCTCTCTCTTTCACACACTCTTCTTCTTCGCGCTCCTTCTATTATTATAATATCATTGTTCGTTAGCACGCCGGGTAAAATGGCTTTTCGTCCATCCTTACGTTCTGAGTTCAAATTACGCCGAGGTCGACTTTCCTTTTCATCCTTTCGGGGTCGATAAATTAAGTACTGGGGAAACAATGGACTGGGGTCAATGTAATCGACTAGTCCCCCTCTCCCCAAATTTCAGGCCTTGTGCCTATAATTGAAAGGATTATTATATCATTATTGTTCAGGCGGCGAGCTGGCAGAATCGTTAGCACGATTTACGTTCTGAGTTCAAACTCTGCCGAGGTCGACTTGCCTTTTTTCCTTTCGGGGTCAATGTATTTAAGTACCAGTTACGCACTGGTTTCCAAGTAATCGACTCATCCTCTCCCCCAAAATTCACGCCTTTTGCCCATAGTAGAAAGGATTATTAGAACTGTTAGCATGCCGGGTAAGACACACCGGCATTTCGTTTGTCCTTACGTTATGAGTTCAAATTCCACCGAGGTCGACTTTGATATTCAATCTTTTGGGTGGCGATAGATTAAGCACCAGTGACACACTGGGGTCGATCTAATCAGCTTATACTTTCCACTACAATTGCTGGCCTTGTGTCAAAATCTTGAAACCACTATGTACTTATCACTGCTCTGTTTTAATCCTTCATTTACAGTTTTCCTCAACAATGAAAATTAATTCGTATACCTATTTTTTTTTTTTGGTGCTTTTTCTCCTAAATGTAATTTTCATTCTAATTTCTTCTTATCCCTCACCGGCTGTGTCTCCTTTTAAAGCTTACACTGAAGACCCACATATGACAGTGGACAGGGCTACAGTGATATAGTTGTGAAAGACCTCGCTCTCTAACCAATCTAGAAATAATAATTTTAAAAGAAAATAAAAGCCAGCAGCTAAAAAAACAAACCGGTATAGGGCCGTCCATCAGCTGGAACTTGGATCGATAAAGTCGAAAGCAAAAATCACCATTCTCTTTAAATCAACCATATTCTCCACTGCCCTTCTACCCCTCCACTTCGTTTTTATATTTGTTTCCTTCTTTTTTTTCGTTCAATTTCATTATTTCTTCCTCTGTCTGTAAACCGTTCTTTAAATTTTGCCACCATTTAATCTTTTGCTGTGTCTCGTATGCACAATATACCATTGAGCAAGCCATGAACATCTCACTCTCCCAGTTTCACGTTTCTCCTTCTATATTTCATGATTAACTTCTTTTAATCCCTGAACTGCGGTTATGCTGGGGCATCACCTGGAAGGGTTTTAGTTGAACAAATTGACCTCGGTTGTCAGTCGGTGGGTTGGGGGTTGTTTCACACACCCACACACAAACACATGTATACATATATATATATATATAGCAATAAGAAAATGGAGGAGAACAATAGATGGTTCATCAACTTTTAGACATTATATTTTATTAACTTATTTATTTATTTATTTATGTATATATGTATGTATATATGTATGTATGTATGTATGTACTAGAGCTCACTTTATCCAAACCATTTTAGAATTACAGTTCCTAAGATTCATCAGAAAACTGATCATTTTGCCTGGTTAACATGGGGCGAGTGTTGATTCTAAACATCTCATCCTTCATGCTGGATAAACTCAGATATTTGAAATTTATTGGTTTTCATTATTCTGTTATCAAAATGTTACTCAGTTTTTCTTTATTTTTCTTCTTTAGTCCTAAATATAGCCGCAGGAGTGGCTGTGTGGTGAGAAGCTTGCCTCCCAACCACATGGAACAGGGTTCAGCCCTTGGGTAAGTGTCTTCTACTATAACATCAGGCCGACCAAAGCATTGCGAGTGGATTTGGTAGAGGGAGACTGAAAGAAGCCCATCGTTTATATATATGTATATACACACAAACACACACACACACACACACACATATATATATATATATATATATATACACACACATATATATGTATATATTTGTGTGTTTGTCTCCTCCCCACCATCGCTTGAAAACCGATATCGGTGTGTGTACCTCCCCGCAACGTAGCGGTTCAGCAAGAGAGACAGATAGAATAAGTACTAGGCTTACCAAGAATAAGTCCTCGAGTTGATTTGTTCGACTAAAGGCAGTGCTCCACCATGATCGCAGTCAAATGACCGAAACGAGTAAAATAATGAAATAATAATAATAATAATAATAATAATAATAATAATAATAATAATAATAATAATAATAATAATAATAATATATATAAACGGGCTTCCACACAGTTTCTGTCTCCGAAATTAACTGGGCCTGGGGTTTAGAACACATTTTCCCAGCATGGTGCAGTAGGGTCGAACTTGCAACTACCTGATTTGTTTTAGTAAATACAATATAATAAATAGTCAACTGTCCGTTTTTAATGATATTCGGTTGATATACTTCTGTACTATATGTAAAAGGACTAAAATTTTGGAGAAGGCGGCTAGTCGATTACATCGACCCTAGTGCTCAACTAGTACTTATTTCTTCGACCCCGAAAGAGTGAAAAGCAAAGTCGACCCTGGCGGAATTTGAACTAAGAACGTAAAGATGGACGAAGTACCGCTAAACATTATATCCGGCGTGTTAACGATTCTGCCAGCTCACCGCTTTACAATAATAATAATTATTATTTCAAATGTTTGCCACAAGGGCAGCTTGGGGGCGGTGGGGACGAGTCGATTACATCGACCCCAGTGTTCAACTGGTACCTATTTCATCGACCCCGAAAGGACGAAAAGCAAAGTCAACCTCGACGAAATTTGAACTCACAGAGTAAAGACGGACAAAATACCGCTAAGCATTTTGTCCGGCATACTAAAGGTCCCACCAGCTAGTCACCTTATACTTGTTTGATATTAGATCCTCATGACCACTGTTGAGACACTTCCGCTGTCCCTTTGTCAGTTGTTCCTTCCGTTTTGGTAGTAGTTAATGTTATTTTGTTTGTTTGTGTTAGGGTCAAATATGGTAAAACCTTCTCTGATCATATCTGACGCCTACATCTCCCACCGAACGCATCATTTCACCTCCTACAATGCCTGCTGTTGTTCCTTGTGTCCTATCATTACTGACCCACCATTACCTCTACTACAACCGACACCACCACCACCACCACCACCACCACCTGCACCACCACTACCACCACCGCCACCACCATCACCATCACCACCACCACCACTACCACAACCACAACCACCACCACAACCACCACCACAACCACCACCGCCACCACCACCAGCAACACCACCACCATCACCACCACCACAGCAACAACAACCACAACCACAACGACAATTACCACCACCACAATCACCACCACTACCACCGTCACCATCATCGCCACCACTTGCCCTTCAGCTTCTGATACCATTCTCATGCCATTATTGTCTTACGTCCAGAAACTTCCCCCATCCTGTTTCTCTCTATATTTTCTCCTTCTCTCTCTCTCTCTCCCTCTCAACCCCACGCCCAATGTCTTTTGTTCTCACTCTGTCACATGTCGCTTTCCCTTACTCAATATTCATCTCTCTTTTTCTCCGTCACTCACTCACTCACACTCCAAAGCTCTCTCTCTCGTACGTTCTAACTTACATATTCGTTCCCTCTCCTTCAATTATTATCTCACTCACTCTCACTTATTCTCACTCACTCAGTTACTCTCTCTCTCTCTCTCTCTCACTCTCACTCTTTCTGCCACTGCTTCTCTCTGCCCTTCTCTTTCTCTCTCTCTCTACCTCTCCCTCCCTCAGCATCTCCCTCTCTCTCTCTCTCGCTCTTTGTGCCTCTGCTTCTCTCTGCCCTTCCCTCCTCTCTCTCTGCCTCTCTCTCTCTCTCACACACTTTGTGCCTCTGCTTCTCTCTGCCCTTCTCTCTCTCTCTCTCTCTGCCTCTCTTGCTCGCTCTTGCAGTCACACTCACTGCAAGCCTCTCTCATTCTCACTCTCATGTTATCGCTCTGCCACACTCCACTGTCATTCTCTCTCTTTTTCTCACTCACACTTTGTCTCTCTCCATTTCTTTCATCTCCACTCTCGTTCACCCTCTCTTCTCTTAATCTTAATTTGATGTTTTCTTGGTCACTCACTCACACATGCGTTCACTTATTCAACTACACATCAATCTCTCTCACACATCTTTTGTCTCTCTCACTCAACCAAACACACTCCCTCTATCTCTTTGTCTTACTCTAATGCTTTCTCTCTCTCTCACTCTTCAATGCTCACTCACTCAACCACATACACACCGACACACACACTCTCTCTCTCTTTCTCTCTCTCTCTCTCGTCTTACTCTTAGTCATTCATCCATCCAACTTTATTCAATATCTTTTACTCTTTTGTCGGTACACTTTTTTCCATTATTGTTTTTCCTAAAATATTTTTACATTTTTTCCCGAAATCTGATTTTATTTCATTTTCAAGAAATTTCTTTTTTACCCATAATTCTAAACGTTGCGCTCCATCTGCTATTCTTCGGCTTCTCTGCTTCTTTTGTCCCATCCTGTCTGTCTCTTTCTCTCTCATAATTCTCTACATATCTCTAATTCCAGAAGCACCAATTCTTTTTCTCACTCTTTTATTCCACCATTTCTTTATAGACTTACGTTTTAAACATGTTTCACACACGGCTGTGTGGTTAAGAATCTCGCATTGCAGCCACCTCATCTTGGGTTCAGTCCCACTGTACAGCTCCAGGGGTGTATTCCATATATATATTACATAAGGCGGCGAGCTGGCAGAAACGTTAGCACTCCGGGCGAAATGCGTAGCCGTATTTCGTCTGTTGTTACGTTCTGAGTTCAAATTCTGCCGAGGTCGACTTTGCCTTTCAGCCTTTCGGGGTCGATAAATAAAGTACCCAGTTTGCACTGGGGACGATGTAATCGACTTAATCCCTTTGTCTCTCCTTGTTTGTCCCCTCTATGTTTAGCCCCTTGTGGGCAGTAAAGAAATGCATATTATATATACATATTTATATTTACACGGCTATCTACCTATGATATGTGTGTTTTAATGATATCATGTACAGCACATTTCTAAAATAAATTTGCATTACGCATTTAAATGGATATTTTATGTATTTTTTTCGTTTGCAAGATTCTTTATATGAATTCGTGTTTCGAAGCATATTTTATTGAGTCCACTTCAAACATCACACATAAACACAGCCACAAACATATGCACTCACACACACACATCATCATCATTATCCTTATCATCATCATCAGTATCCCTCTTGCCATTTCAAATTCTTTCTCCTTTCTAACACCCGCTTTTTATTTTTGTTTTTTTGTTTCCTTTCATTTTCTATGCCTGACCTTTTTTTCACTTTTTCTTATTCTTTTCCATATTATTCTTTCTTTACAGAAAAAAAAATCCAATTTCTTCCTTAATTCACGCTGGCCTTATTAAAACAAGATTAGTAGAAGCTCTGACAATAGCCTGCTCAATACACACATATACACATACATTTACACATACAGGCGAGCATAAACGTACATATACATGACGACGCATAGATACGCAGAGAAGCAAACGTACAACACACAAAGATTCATACACTCAAATACAAACAAATACATTCGTCCATGAAGTGAGCTGACTCCCAACAAACGTGTACGCTCATACATTTACTCACACATACACTCACACGATTACATACGCATACATGCACACGATTACATAGACATAAAACTGTATACACACATGTCCTCATATATTTTTTCTCTTATGTTTCTCAATGCCACTTTTATTGTATTGTGACAGTGCTAGAGCCCTCTCTTTAAGAGATTAGCAGTGGTTCTTAACTGGATACATATGGCCCTTGGAAATCCATATGGCCCTCTAGAATCCATATGGCCCTCGGGAATCCATATGGCCCTCTAGAATCCATATGGCCCTTGGGATCCATATAAGATTTTGTTGTTAGAACTTATTTGCAGTTTGCTCCTTCTCGAGCCACCCCTGGCTCATTAGGGCCGGTTTCCCGGTTTCCTTGGTTTATAGGTTCCCCACCTGGACGGGACGCCGGTCCGTGGCAGGTGAGCTGCAAGGTGCAAGAGGAAAGAGTGAGAGAAAGTTGTGGCGAAAGAGTCAGCAGAAGTTCGCCATTACCTTCTGCCGGAGCCGCGCGGACCTTAGATGTTTCGCTCATAAACGCATACATCAATGCGATTTTGGTTATATAAGTACTATTTTGGTAATATAAGTACTAGGTTTAAGAAATAAGCCCTGGAGTCGATTTGTTTGAGTAAAACCCTTGAAGGTGGTGCTCCAGCATAGCCGCAGTCAAACGACTGAAACAAGAGAATAAAAGAAGAAAAGAATGAACAATATGCAACAGAATTAAAAAGATTGCTTCAATAAATAATGTACTAAAATGAGGCAAAACCACCTGAGTATTTAGTTAGGTTCCTTCCCTAGTTCCCTAATAAAATATTGCCACCTTTCTTCTCTGTCACGTTTGTTGTATGGTATTCCGTCGGTTACGACAACAAGGGATCCGTTTGATCCGATCAACGGAAAAAACGTGTAGCCTTAATGTAGTTCTAATGGAGTATCAGCGTGACACAAAATGTGACAAGGCTGACCGTTTGAATTACACGTACTGATCAGTTTTGCCAGCTGAGTGGACTGGAACAATGCGAAATAAAGTGTCTTGTTCAAGGACAGAACGCTCCGCCGGTTTTCGAACTCATGACCTCACGATCGTGAGCTGGACACCATAACCACTAAGCCATTCGCCTTCACACGTTTTTTGTATATTGGCTTTAAATTTTAGCGCAAGGCTAGCAACTTTTGTTGCATATTATATATACTGGCAGTATTGCCCGGTGTTGCTCGGGTTTGTTTTCTTTTCGACCCTTTAGAATTGGAATTTTTGAAAAGTAAAAATTTTGCATTATGTAGCTTGTTATTCTCTTTAAGTGAACATTTTTCTGGTTGAAATACACCGTAAAATGGCGACACAGCAGCCAAAACATCGTAAAAAAATAGGGATTTTCATAGAAAAAAAACTCGTTTTTGATGTAAATAATTTTTGGTGTTATCACGGTCCGATTTGAGTCTTTTCTTCTACGGAAGGAGGAGAAAGCCTTCCTCTATCATACACTCAATTTTGGTCAACTTGCACCGCAGGGTCTCGGAGGAGATAGTGTTAATTCAAAGCTACCAAATCTGCCATACACAGACAACTTCAGCTTTATATATATAGATTTAGGTTGCACGTATACCGGTTCGTTTACAAAGCATTTACCATTTATTGTTTATCGTATAATACTTTATCTGAAAAAAAAACTAAACATTCAACAGAATATAAAAGCATTTAGTAAATCCACGAGTAAACAACGGAATGTCAGAATAAAATTCGCCAAAGAATGCTACACACCCTTTAGAATACTAAGGTACTGTGATGACTACACTGTCTTTATATTTGTTTAAAGTATTGTATAGAACACTAAAGAATTCTGTAGAATACTTTATTCTTACACTATGGCAACACACACACATACACACGCACACACGGACATTCACACACGGAGAACATACGTGTTATTTTTTAATTAAAATGCAAATGATTCATGACAGAAAGTCACGAAACATTTAAATTTTAATTAAAAAATAAATAATTTGATTCGTACTTGGACAAAGCAATAACCCTTTTAATAAGTCCATTAGAAAGAAACAACAGTTCTTTTTGTTTGTCATGCGTCAACTGAATTTTAGCAGAGAAAATTACATATATATATATATGCATGTATACTTTATTTAAAAGCAGCAGAAATATAACACAAGCTGTTACTCAGAGTTTCACGTTCCCGTTCGTCGGGGAGTTTTGTTAAAATAGAACAGAAATAACAATTTGATGAAAAATAGTTAAAGGATACACCTTTAAAAATAGATTTGTTTCATTGGTCCTTTCAAATAACGGTGATAAATAAAACAAACAAAATATGAATTCAATATAAATTATAAATTATAAAAATCGAGGAAAAACCTTAAATCGGAGAGCGGATTCAAAATACATATTGTCATTAATTATATATTAAATATAATTCAATTAATACAATTAATACATTAAAAATTTTAATATTTCACAACAGTATATACGCATACTAAATCATCAATAAACATATATACATAAAAATGCACAGATGGATGTACACAGACCACATACATATGCAGACATATATATGCAAGACGTAAATATATATGGTCCTTTTAACATATAAGTATTATATTTTTAAATGCCTACAAACCTAATATATTGACATCTGTAGGCAATGTAAGTTGGATAAACTTTTGACCATAGGCTGAAACAGCTGTACGAAGTGGTTTATGGGTTTCAATAATTTATAATAGGACTTTTAAAATCTGTGTTTGTATTATTATATTATCTATTCATTTATATATTATTTTGCATGCTTTTGATGTTCTCATTTGTAAAATGAATAAATAATATAACATTGTAATATCCGTAGGTTGATGAACAAACTGAATTTGTTTCTCCATTTTCTTATTTGTATTATATATATATATATATCGAAGATACGTCTCGCTTTTATCCTTCGAAACGTAGAGTAGATGAAAGCTTTAGCGACTGAAGAAGGGGTTTTTCCTTGTGTTAATTGTCCTGTATTCTATTTTTTATGTTTTCGTTTCTCATTGTGTTCGACGTCCTTTTTGGTGTCCTGTACTCATATATGCATGTATATGTACATGTAGAGGTAGGTACGTACATATATGTTTATATATATGCATATGTTTTATTTTATCTATTAATATATATATATATATAATATACATATGCATGTTCAAATGTATGCTTATTGCTTTTCGTCAAATAGTTTGCACTCCTTGTATTATATACCTGATATTTTTACCCCAATTTCTTGAGCATTTTGGTAAACTGTTCCACGAAAATACATCGTGATAATATATTTTCAGAAACATGTCATTCTCTATGTTACTCTCCGTTTTAAATATCTACATGTGTATGAATGTGAGCGCATGAAAGCATATTTATGTGCATGTGTGTATATGTGCATGTGTGTAAGAGTGTATGTGTGTGTATGTGTGTGATTCTGTGCATATGTCATTTCCTAAAGTGATCGTCATTGTTACGTTAGAGTCTAACGGTTAGACACTGAAAAACTTCCTTCGAATACAATCGGATATGTTAGATGTGTCAAGTATATGACGTACGTATACGATATATGCGTACATCTGTAATTCTCTTCAAATGTGTTACATATGTACCACAACGCTCGGCATTAATACACACATACACATAAGTATAGGCAGTCGCATACGCACATACATGCATATATGTATAATACGTACGTACACATGTCGTAACACACTTGTCTGTATGCCAATGTTTCCAGATAATCTCTTCGAACATGTATGTACATGTATGTGATAAACACGCTTGGATAAAGCACCAATATAATATATATATATATATATATATATATATATATATATATATACAATACACACACACAAATATATATATATATACTATATATCATATGTATATATATATATATATATATATATATATATGTATGTATATATTATGTATACGCATACGTAGACCACAGGACATATGCACACGATCAGACAAACAAATATATATATGTAAATATATACATATATATAAATACATATAAATATATATATATATATATAATATATTACACGGATATATATATGTATATATGTATATATTGTATGTATATATATATATATGTATATATATATATATAGTATGTATGTATGTAAGTATGTATATATATATATATGTGTGTGTATCTATCTATTTATCTATCTATCTATCTATCTATCTATCTATCTATATATATATATATATATATATATACATACATATATACAAAATTGTAAACAGGTAAGGAGACATAAGCAAAAAATATTGTGAATAGATAAAGGCAGAAAGAGTCACTACTAGAAGAATTTCATGAATCTACAAAAAACAACAACAAACCAAAAAAAAAGCGGAAAACAAAAAAAGAAAAACAAAAAACCCCACAAACAGAATGGAATAAGCAACGAAAGGAAGACATACGAATAAAAACAGAAAGAATTGAAAGTAAAAAAAAAAACAACAACAAAAAAGACCCAAACAGATTCAAAGAAATACAAAAAACATTCATATCTTGTTAGCTGTTGGCAACGTTTATTTTTTTTTTTTTGTCTTTTTTTTTGTGTGTGAGTTTTTTTTTTTTCTTACGGGTTGCAAAACGAAGTTTGGGTGGATGCGTATGGTGGGTTTAAATGTGAAAAGATCTAGGAGGTAGGGGGTGTTGTGTTATACGCGGATTTGATATTAATGTATGCGCGGGGAAGTCTGGTCTATTTTTGAGCAACATTTTTAACCCTGTCACTCAGAGATATTTTGGTATGACAAGTTACGTCTGTATTATACACACACACACACACCACACACACACACACACACACACACACACATACACACACATATACATTAATAGATAGATAGATAGATAGATAGATAGATAGATAGATAGATAGATAGATAGATAGATGGATAGATAGAGAGATAGATAGATAGATAGAGAGATAGATAGATAGATAGATAGATAGATAGATAGATAGCTAGATAGATAGATAGATAGATAGATAGATAGACATACATACATACATACATACAAACATACATAAATACATACATACATACATACATACATACATACATACATACATACATACATGCATAATATATATACGGTTTCCCAGTTTCTTTGGCGTATAGGTTCCCCACCTGAACAGGACGCCGGTCAGTCGCAGGGGAGCTGCAAGATGCAGGAGGAAAGAGTGAGAGAAATTAATGGCGAAAGAGTCAGCTGAAGTTCGCCATTACCTTCTGCCGGAGTCGCGTGTAGCTTACGTATTTCGCTCATACCATTAGGCCATGTGCCTCCACATTTGTATATGTGTGTGTATATATATATATACAGATAGTAGATGGATAGATAGATAGTTAGATAAACACATACGCATACACCACACACACACAGCACACAATATATATATATATTTTATATATATATATATATATATATATATATATAGATATATAATATATATATTTTCTATATATATTATATATATATATATCCTCTCTATGCACAATTAATTTTATTCATTACTCATGCTTGAGGGGCACATGCACATACATATCAGCATATAGAAAATATACGCATTTTACGTGTATGGGTTTATATATATATAAAGAGAGAGAGAGAGAGAGAGAGAGGACATATACACACACATATAGAGGGAGAGAGAGGAAGAGAGACAGAGATATACTCACATGTATGAATATACATCTCTATGTATAATTATAATATAAATGCTATATATATACGTACTTAGATACATATAGATACATAGAGTGACAGACTCATACTATAGATAGATAGATAGATAGATAGATAGATAGATAGATAGTAGATAGATAGATAGATAGATAGATAGATAGATAGATAGATAGATAGATAGATATTCTTATGAATGCAGTAACATTTTGTCTGAATGTTTAACAGTGATGGTGGTATGTATGATGACTCGTGTAAGTTGGCAGGTTTGGATGCTACATCAGAATTGTCCTGCACGATGTTTGCTGTCAGCCATGACTTTACAGCAAATTCCGTATCGCACGCTTTGGAAAGTAGCCTGATGAAGAAGTGTAAAGACGATTCGAGAATAGAACGAGAGAGCAGAACATGATTTTTTAAATAATGCCATGTGTTGAGCTAACATGCAGTCAGTCAGATGATATACACATCATTTTCTGTACAGACGGATGCATGTAGTAACACAAACACACACACGCACATACACACACACACACACACGCACATACACACACACATACACACACACATACAATACCATAACACACCACACTCATGCATACACATTGACATACACAGACGTATATATATGTATGTGTATATATATATACATATATATATATATATATATATATACTTACACATATACATATATGTATATATATATATATGTGTGTGTGTGTGTGTGTGTGTGTGTGTGTTTACGCATAAACAGGTACATGTATGTATACATATACACACGCAAGTGTATATATATATATATATATATATATATATACACAAATATATACATGTATGTTTGTATGAATGTATGTAAGTATGTATATAAATAAATTTTTTGAAGGTGAAATCTCCACATTAGGTTTCTTACATAACCCACTTTATACATACACACACACACACACACACACGCATATATATATTCACAAATACGTGTATATTCGTGCATGTATACATATACACACACATATATATATACATATACACACATATATATATACATATATACATACATATGTATTCATCTAACTGCTATGTACAAATACACATATATATACACATATACACACATATATATATACACATACACACACACACACACATATATATATACATATATACATACATATGTATTCATCTAACTGCTATGTACAAATACACACACAAACACACACACACCACCACACACACACCAACACGCACACATACATGTGATATACTTATACTTTTGTTTTTTAAAGGGAGAGAATTCATTGAATATTTTTTCGTCTTAATAATGATAAGCATATTGCAACTGTATATACGCATCTCGGCTTTCGTTGATATTTATCAGTGTAAGAGATATATCCAACGTTTTGAACAGATGTCTTCAGCGTAAAAGAAGTAATGACACGACACAGTAATTTTAGATTCTTACTTGTCTCAGAGACTCTGTGCATCGGATTTAGAACGTAAAACAAGGTGAACGTGTAGACATTGATAGAATTTTCTGGTAGTAGAATGGGACGTCTCAACCAACTCTTCTCGCCGTCAAGAAAGATAGGAGTTTTGACAACCTTTTATGCTCCAAAGCGCTCAGCCAGTCTCTTTTAAATACGCTCGAGGGGATGTGTGCCACCTGCCCCTACATTAGCAACAATCCAACCTTCACCAGCTCTAGGTTCAAATAAAAAATGACCCACAATTTTACCTGTACCTGTTCCACTGTTATATACTGCACTGTATGCCAACTTTGTAGTGCCTTTAAAAAATTATTTTTATGTGCCCTTTTCATGGGCCCGGTTTCCTGGTTTTTGTGGCGTATATGTCCACCCCACTCCCAGCTTGACGCGACGCCAGTCCATCGAAGCGTTACTCAAGAAACAGGAAGAAAGTGTGAGAGAGAGTTGGGGAAAAAGAGTAGAACGGGAGTCGCCACCAACCCCTGTGTGAACCTCGTGGAGCTTTAGGTGTTTTTGCTCAATAAACACACACAACGCCCGGTCTGGGAATCAAAATCGCGATCCTCCGAAACGAGTCCGCTGCCCTAACCACTGGGCCATTGCGCCTCCACGTAGTGCCTTTTGCTTTGAGAAATCAGGTCGATCACCTTTGTGAACACATTCAAAGCACGCTACGACGAATGCCAAGGCAAGCTAACCAATAAACTTCCACTTCAACACTATAGGTTGTTGAATTACTTTTATTTCATCATAAATCTATTCACTCAAGGAAACGGATGTAAAAACATTTCATATTCAAACTCAGAGTCAATGTGGTCTTATTTTTCTCTTCCTATCCTTCACCTCACTCCTTAAAGTGTAATCCTTATTTTATCCATAACTCCTCCTCATACCTTAATTTTTCCTTTCACTCCACCTTCATCACCTTATATTCCTCTTAGTCTCTCATTGCTCATCGATTCCCCCTTTTCTTCAATTCCGTTTCTAAGTATGCATGCTCCTGTTGTATTGCTTTACCCACCCGTTACAGCCAGTCACTTTGACATAGACAATAGGGTGGAGTGAAAATTAAAAGCTGTAGAAATTGAAAATGTCTGACGGCTAAAACGTTGCTATATTTGATTACTAGAGAAATGCTAAATTTTCGCTGTGATCAACCAAGGGCCTTTACACCCTCAAGCCCCCTAAACTGCGAAGTCTGTGGCGTTTGAGGGAGTAAATGTTCTTGACTGATCTAAGCGGAAAATTAGCATTTTTCTAGTAATCAAATGTAGCAACATTTTAGCCCTCGGGATTGGTCAAATGATGCAGACGTCATTTTCAGATAAATTTCACTGTTTTGTATATATATATATATATATATATATACACACATATATGGACGTAAAGACACGTCTGAATTTTCGCATATATATATATATATGCAAATATGTGTGTGTATGTGTGTACAAGTGAATGTATGTGTGCGTGTATACGTGTGCGCGTGTGTGTATACATTGATGCTACTTATCAAGAGCTTAGAGTTTAAAGGACCGCAATAATATGATCTCCTCCGAATACATCTGCAGAAATTTACCCCACTATACTTCCTATCAGTGGAGGCACATAGCCTAGTGGTTAGAGCAGCAGACTCGTGGTCTAGGGATCACAAGTTCGAATCTCAGACCGGGCGATGTGTGTGTTTATGAGCGAAACACCTAAGCTCCACGCGGCTCCGGCAGAAGGTAATGGCGAACTTCTGCTGACTCTTTCGCCACAACTTTCTCTCACTCTTTCCTCCTGCATCTTGCAGCTCACATGTGATGGACCGGCTCCCCGTCCAGGTGGGGAACCTATACGCCAAGGAAACCGGGGAACCGGCCCTAATGAGCCAGGTGTGGCTCGAGAAGAAACAAACAACAATACTTCCTATCCGCTTTTTAAAAGTATCTGAAAGCGTTATTCCCTCTTACCCCACATCAGCCATCTTGTTCATGCCTACATAGAGCATTTTTCTTGATCCATCAGTTTGTCGATGGACGTATTCTAAAAAAGAGAAGAAAGATAAAAGCATTGAACCTTTTGATTTATATACAGAGAGAATCAATCAACGGCCACTGTCTACAGTATGTTCTAGCTTGACAATGATGAATGAAACAATA
>NW_021833030.1:72500-87500 GCF_006345805.1 Octopus sinensis
GCCTACGGAAAAGACCACGGTAACCTCGGTCAATGAAGTCACACATGTTATATTTCTTTCTTTTATTTTTTTTTGCAAATAAGCAACTCTCTGTATTAATTTTTATGGTTCATAGAATCATAGTCAAGGTGGCTTCGTCATTCATACGTGCCATCCTTGCTACATTCACCCATCTTTTTTAAAACATTCACTAGACAAAACTTGCCTCTCTGCTCTCACTTTCCTCCTCAAGTCATACTTGAAGAAGTTGATGAGAGATTGACCAGAGAGGTTAAAGTGTTTGTCTCTAATCCTTTCAGGCGCGTCCACCAGATACTTTCTTTCGCCATAGCCACAAGTATGATAAAAATAGCTCTTCCTTCCCGTTTGAAGGAAGGAGGCGTGACGATATTAACGATAGACTCGGCTGATAAACCGACACGTCCCACACGTGACAGCAGTCGTTCGACATAAGCCCACAGGTGGGAAATTGCTGGACACTGCACGATTGCGTGCAGAGCGGTTTCGTCGCTCTGCCCGCATCTCGGGCAAGATAGATAGATAGATATTTTTTATTGATAAAGTGGTAAGACCCGAGGACGATTTTATTTTCATGTTATTTTCATGAGCATATCAGCTGATTTGTTAAATTGCAGCACTGAATTCTAGTCGTTCCTGTGTTCCTTTTCCAGAGTGAATTCAAAAAGAATTATCGACCCCTTCAATTCTATGACCGAATGACCTCATAATTGACCCAGATGTATAAAAAAAAACTGACACCATTACCAACAATAGCACCAACAGAAAACAATTAGAACCTCTATGTGGTTGTTCGGCCGCCTAGAAACAGCAGCAAATGCTCTCTAATTTACATCTTGCTATCTTGGAGAGGAAATAGACACGTTGGATTCTATTTACACTATTTTCTTTTCTTTTATTCCGTAATTCGTATCAATCATTGGGGTCATGCTCAGCCACCGTCGTGAAGGTATTTTTCTTTTAGTAGTCGATGGAAACGACCCCAGATTGCACTTTGAGACTTGCATATATTATTCTGGTTTATCTTTCACTGCACCTCTATGTTACGTGGACATAGACAAATCTAAGCCAGTTGTCAAACTTTTTAATACAAATTCAAACACACCTTCGTATAAATACGCACATAGGCGCAGGAGGGGTTGTGTGGTTAGTAAGTTGCTTACCAGCCACATGGTCCCGGGTTCAGTCCCACTGCGTGGCACCTTCGCCAAGTGTCTTCTACTATAGCCGCGGGCCGTCAAAGGCCTTGTGAGTGGATTTGGTAAACGGAAACTGAAAGAAGCCAGTTTTATATATGTATATATATATATGTACGTGTGTATATATATTCGTGTGTCTGTGTTGTCCTCCCCACCCAACATCGCTTGACAACTGATGGTGGTGTGTTTACATCCCCGTAACTTAGCGGTTCGACAAAAGAGGCCGATACAATAAGTACTAGGCTTCCAAAGAATAAGTCCTGAGGTCGATTTGCTCGACAAAAGGCGGTGCCCCAGCATGGCCGCAGTCAAATGACTGAAACAAGTAAAAGAGTAAAAGAGTGTATATGCATACATAAATACATTCATTAACACATACATACGTAAATACATTCATATATACATACATTCATGCATTCATACATGCATGCCTGCATTCATACATACATACATACATACATACATACATACATACATACATACATACATACATACATACATACATACATACATACAAATCCAAGCTATTAGTGACACAGCGAAGACATTCCAAATATTCTCCTTCTGAGATTCATTCGTGAATAGAAGCACAGACTTGGGTGTATGCATCGACAGCTCAGCCAAAAAAACAATTCAACAAACAAATCTACTCACCGACATATTTGCAAACACCGGAAGCATTCTCAAAAAGAACTTCAATAAAACTCCAAAGAAAAATCATACATACATACATACTGAGAAATCTGCAGTTACTCTATCTAGATTATAAGTTCAGGTTTATACCTGTAATTATTGGAGTCCTGGAATATGTAACATCCTGCCTAAATAACAATCTTGAGAAATCAGGCTTCTCAAAACCAGAAAGGAGAAAGCTAATTCGAAGACTACAGATCCGATCCATCACTAGGACTGTAAAAATCTGTAAAACATTCCAGAAGTTTATCATTTAAATATATATGAGCATATCTAGATATGCAAATATATGCATGAGAATACATGCATAAGACAAAACGTAATAATCTGCACATATACATACATAAATACATACATACATACATACATACATAATACATACATACATACATACATACATACATACATACATACATACATACATACATACATACATATATACATGCATACATACATACAAATATACCCTGTTGTTGATGTTGAAATTCCAATGAAGTAATCTTAGATCTAGGTTAGAAACCGGTTCTTTCCCTATTGGCAAGAAATCTTCAAGTAAACTGAATAATGACATACATACATACAAACATACATGCATACATACATACATACATACATACATACTAAGTGTGGAGGTGCAATGGCCCAGTGGTTAGGGCAGCGGACTCGCGGTCGTAGGATCGCGGTTTCGATTCCCAGACCGGGCGTTGTGAGTGTTTATTGAGCGAAAACACCTAAAAGCTCCACGAGTCTCCGGCAGGGGATGATGGTGATCCCTGCTGTACTCTTTCACCACAACTTTCTCTCACTCTTACTTCCTGTTTCTGTTGTACCTGTACTTCAAAGGGCCGGCCTTGTCACTCTCTGTGTCACGCTCAATATCCCCGAAAACTACGTTAAGGGTACACGTGTCTGTGGAGTGCTCAGCCACTTACACGTTAATTTCACGAGCAGGCTGTTCCGTTGATCGGATCAACGGGGAACCCTCATCGTCGTAACCGACGGAGTGCTTCCACACATACTAAGTGGTTGCACTCACGACCACAAGATCGTGGTTTCAATCCTCAGACCAAGTAATTCTTGAGCAAAACACTTCCTTTCACGTTGCTTCAGTGCCCTCAGCTGTAAGAGAGTCACCCTGCTACGAACTGGCGCTCTGTTCGGTTGAATGAATGTTGGCCCAGCCGCCTAACCAACGAGATGGAAACATTCGAAATCTACAATGCGAGGAAAGTAGCTCACGGTGACCAGCGGTGTATAACAACATTCAATAGTCTTGTCGACACATTGATGCAGTAACAGTGGTATCTATCTATCTATCTATCTATCTATCTATCTATCTATCTATCTATCTATCTATCTATCTATCTATCTATCTATCTATCTATCTATCTATCTATCTATCTATCTATCTGTCTATCTGTCTCTCTGTCTATCTGTCTATCTGTCTGTCTGTCTATCTGCCTAACTGCCTGCCTATCTGTCTGTCAGTCTGTCTGTCTGCCTGTCTGTATGTAATCATGTATGTATGCATGCATACATGTATGTATATGAATACCTATACACAACGTGTGGCGAGCTGGCAGAATCGTTAGCACACCGGGCGAAATGCTTAGCGGTTTAATGAGTTGGTTCATCAAATCAGTATCATTCAGGCCATTATCCGATGGAAAGAACATACCGAGGCCTTACTCCTGCAGTGGACTCAATATGAGCAATCAAATCCGATCCAATATACAGTGGGCTTCTGCATAGTTTCCCCGTTACCAACTTAAGACACATAGCATTGGCCGACCTAGGGCTAGAACAGAAGACATTTGCAAAGATAACGAACAGGGAGAGAGCAAACTCGAAACAACGTGTTTTCCCAGAAAATTCTTCATCGTAAATCCATGCCTGCAGCTGTATCCGATTATAAAAACATGACGAGATGGTCATATGTGGAGTGCTTTTAATAAATTGACTTGGTAGCTAAACAACAAGAGCAATGGTAATGGACGGCTCGAAGCCTCCACGTATCAATAACAAGTACAATGAAAGGATCGTATCATTTAACTTTATTCTACGGGTCAATGAGTTGACACGAAAGCTTGGACATCTAAAACAACAATAACAACAGCAACAACATTTTTTTTTTCTGTTTTTTTTTTTAAGTAGTGGTCATATTTTGCTGTTCGGCCAGATGGCTGGGAATAATTGAAGACATAGAGAAAGAAATTAAAATTAACATAGTTGCGCAGGATGTAGAAATTACACTTAACAAGCTAAACAGCTTACAAACTGTAATTACAGCCTCGCCGGCTATGATAGCAATTACAACAACAATAACCAACAGCAGCAGCAGCAGCAACAACATCAGCATCAACGAACTGAACAACGACAACGGCTGCAGAAGCAACAACAACAACAACCACAATAGCGATGTTTTCCATGAATCGACAGTGATAATACCAAGTATAACTACAAAGACGGCAAAATAACAAAGGCTGAAGCCTCCACGCAATCCAGTGAAGAAGCCTTTATCCAGCCACTAAAGCTGATAGAAAAAAAAAACCTCTCAAATCTCCTTTTAGCCCTTAAGCATTGAAATTACTCTCTTAAATGTAATTCTTATTTATTCACATTGTTTTGAATTGACAATAGATTATCTTGTAGCTTCAAGATTTCAATGATGGTGGGGGTGCTTGTTTTTAGAATGACATTATAGGATAGGTGTGAGAGGCAGGATCTAGCCAGTTTGAGTATAAAACAGGTTGAATATATTGGTAAAGTAGTTGTATACTGTCAACTTAACGTGACAGTCCCATGAAGAGAATCATGCTACTGCTATTTAGCCCTAGGAGGCATCAACGCTTCCTGTCGGCCTTGACACATTTCCTGTGTCCTTAAGTTTACAAGGGGGGGAGGGTAAGCACCCCACCCAGCTAAGCCAGCATCCAGAGACTAGTTTCTGAGTCTTTGCTCGTCATCAGTCTGGAGTAGCATGGTCTGCTAGTCGGAGATGCCTATCTATCCCTTGTAAACATATAAGAATTCTAGTGAAATAAATTCACTGATTAAAAAAATAAAAATAATACATTTCTAAATATCCCAGAGAGATTTATGCAGTAGTGGTGCGATAGAGTAGTTGTATACTGTCAACTTAATGTGACAGTCCCATGAAGGGAATCATACTACTGCTATTTAGTAGTGCTTATCTACCCCTTGTGAACATAAGGACACAGGAAATGTGTCAAGGCTGACAGGAAGCGTTACTGCTTCCTAGGGCTAAATAGCAGTAGTATGATTCCCTTCATGGGACTGTCACATTAAGTTGACAGTATACAACTACTTTATCGTACCGCTACTGCATAAATCTCTCTGAGATATTTAGAATATATTGGGCCAGATATAAATACTAAAGTGTTAACTTTTATAAAAAGAAGGAAAAACATTGGAATGTTGTTGATCTTCACGAATAATGCTTGATTAAAAGATTGGTTGGTCACTGTTGCGATGTCTTTGATGATAGGTTTGTCGAACTAGAGATGATCTAAGTGTAATCATCAATAGCAGGGAACATTGTTGACTCATAGGGAGTTAGAAACTTCTGTAAATTATAGGAAGCAATGGAGATATATATCTGTTGATTGAACGTGGACTCTGTGCAATACAGAAAGGGGACCCCCTCCCCCCAATGACGACAAATGAAAACGGGCGCATTTTTTTGTGGAGACGCAATGGCCCAGTGTTTAGTGCAGCGGACTCGCGGTCGGAGGATCGCGGTTTCGATTCCCAGACCGGGCGTTGTGTGTGTTTATTGAGTGAAAACACCTTGAAGCTCCACGAGGCTCCGGCAGGGTGTGGTGGCGAACCGTGTTGTACTCTTTCGCCACAACTTTTTCTCACTCTCTCTTCCTGTTTCTTGAGTAATGCTGCGATGGACTGGCGTCCCGTCCAGCTGGGGGGAACACATACGCCACAGAAACCGGGATACCTAACGCATGAACCTGGCTAGGCTTGAAAAGGGAGACGTTTATCGTTTTATATATTTATAAACGATACACACAAATATGTAAATATGATTAAGTTGTTCTGTATGCATTTGCAACGGAAAGAAAACATGGAATATTTTATTTTTTCATATCATTTTCATAGTAAAATAATTATGAATCAACAAATTTCTTCTCAATGTATTTTAAGAATTAAATTTTCAATTTTTAATTTATTTTCGGGATAAAATTACTCTATATTTGCAAATAGTTGTGCACTGAAAATTTAGTTTCCTTCATCGATGGGAAGCTTTTCAGATTGTATCTGATCGAACGGACCAACGATCAAATAATGAATTCCAACCGAATTCATCCTGTTTTTGTTGTTGCTCTCAAAATGCACATTATCTACTATGTCCATTTTCATAACACAACATTGTGTTATTTAAGGAGATCATTTCTTGTAGTTATTGTCACCAAGTAGAGGCTTCCTGTCGACTCATGTCTTGAGGCAGATTTGGTTGTTATTTCTAGCATGTCACCCAATCACGGAACATCTCCCTTGTTCGCTGCTGTAAACAGGGGAGGGGAGTATTTTTGAGTAAAGTGACTAAAGAAGTTTATCCTGAGATTGAATAAACAACAAAAACAGGCGATCACTTCAGAACAAAAGGAGAGCAGCAGACGACCACTTTAGAATGATACTGAAATTGATAGCCGCAATGGGCGTGCATGGTAAACGACGTTTTACTGCCTGAAGATATTTCAGTACGAGAGGCTGGCAGAGGTCAGATAATTGAGTGTGATGGCTCTGGAAGTGTATTCTTGGAAGAATGAAGAGAGTGAGAAAAGAAGAGATTGGGACGAACGTATAATGGCTATAAAACCAAGAAGAAACACAATGAATATAAGGGTGATGAGATGAGACAGTGTGTGTGAGCGAGAGGAAGTAAGAGAGGTGTTATAGATCGGATGGATTTAAATTAAGAAGTAGGTAATGAAAGAAAGAAAGAAAGAAAGAAAGAAAGAAAGAGAGGGTACGGGAGAGTAGAAAAGTTACTGAAAATAATGATAATTATAGAGAGATATTGAGACGGAGGAAGAGAGAAAGTTATATATATATATATTATATATATATATATATATATATATATATATATACTTTATTTAAAGGCAGCAGGAATATAACAAAAGCTGTTACTCAGAGTTTCACGTTCACGTTCCCGTTCGTCGGACAGTTTTGTTAACAACGGGAAACGTAAAACTCTGATTGAGTAACAGCTTTTGTTATACTTTTAGATAAAGTATAACTCTACCTCTGGTATTTGAGTACTCTTTTTTCCACCTTGTTTCACATTTATGTGCTTACACCGGTATATATATATATATATATATATATATATATATATATATATATATATAATATATATTATATTATATTAAATTAGAGATAAAACCATTATTAGGCAAATCAAACAGTGAAAAACATAAGCCAATACATACAATTAATTTTAAAATATAAAAGTTAAAAATTTAAAAATTATTAAAATAATTTAAACTTATAAATTTTAAATATATATATACAAATATATATATATATATATGTATGTACATTTTCATATTTATATATTATTTTGTTTAATTAATTAATTAATTTATTTTTATTTTTTTTTTTTATTTATTTAAAATTTTTTTTTATATATAAATATCAAAAGTATTAAAAGTTTAATAAAAGATAAAGATATATATATATATATATATATATATATATATATATTAAAATATATATATATATATATATATATTATATATATATATATATATATATATATATATATATATAATATATATATATACCAGAGTAAGCACATAGAGATATCGATTGAAATGACTATAATACTATCGAAGACCACTTCTCAATATATATTTGTGTGTGTGAGTATACTGATATTCTAGATATTAATTCGAAAGCATTTAGGTCTGGAGATTTCAGACGATGGAAAGACATCTTAGTTTGATTTCTAAGTAAACAGGAAACTAACTGATAATTCTTTTATAAATATGCTTCAGGAATTATCTCCTCCCTCGGATTGCTGGCCAAGATTTGAAATCAATATTATATATATATATATATATATATATATATATATAATATTATATACGTGAACCAGTATTCATTACTTACTTCTTATATACGTGAACGTGAACCAGGAACTCATTATCGCTATGGACTCCGAGTGGGCAGTCACCTAAGAGTTTTTGTTCATCATGATGCTGACATAAGTTCCTTGTCTCTCCTGATGAGAAGGCGGCATAATGCACCCCTTATTCCTTCGATATTAGGAATATGCAGCCTTCGAAACATATGTCGAGAATAAAGGAATTTTGTTAAATCGTCGTTCAACTCCATTCTTTCATTTATTTGTATTAAAAAACACACAAATTTCCACACGAAAGCACGTGATCTCTGCCCTTGGCATGTAGCTTCAACCGTGTTTTTCTGACGTGAATTTGCTACCCAGGTATCGGTTACCGAATTATCCATACAAGGATAATTCATTCAACTACTTATATATATATATATATATATATATATATATTATATATATATATAATATATGCAACCGGCTTCTTTCAGTTTCCGTCTACCAAATTCACTCACGAGGCTTTGATCGGCCCGGTGCTATATTAGAAGACACTTGCCCAAGGTACCTTGCAGTGGAACTGAACCAGGAACCATGCGGTTGAGAAGCAAGCCTCTTAATACACATCCACGCGCGTGCCTTCACAGCGACGCATGCGCCTGCACAGCCACGCCTGCACAGTTGCACCTGCGTATAATTTGTATGTGTATATACATGCACATACAATTACATCTATATACACATTCAACTCAAAAGAAAATAGATAGCCCTCATTATATCGCTTAATCTATCTGGATACCACTCATTAGCGTGATGCTCAAACAGTTTAATTAATTAAAAATGCCCATGGTCTGTCTAATAAAAACTAAATTAAGTATTTAAATGCATCAAATGATATTAATTTGTTTTAAAAAATTACATTATTTTGTTTCAAAATACTGTGTCTGTTTACTTACGAGATGTTCATGGTTCGTGCGTGCGTACGTACGTGCGAACATGCGCGTATGTGTGTGTGTGTGTGTGTGTGGTGTGTGTGTGTGTGTGTGTGTGTGTGTGTGTGTGTGTGTGTGTGCTTAAACAGCTAGATATAAATATAGTCAAATGACGTGATCGAGAGAATTTCAATATATTTTTCTACGTCGACTTTGCCTTTCATCTTTTCAGGGTCGATAAATTAAGTACCAGTTGCGTACTGGGGTCGATCTAATCGACTGGCCCCCTCCCCAAAATTTTCAGGCCTTGTGCCTAGAGTAGAAAAGAATATATTTTCTACTCTAGGCACAAGGCCCGAATGTTTTGGGAACAGAGCCAGTCGATTAGATCCACCCCAGTACGCAACTGGTGCTTAATTTATCGACCCCGAAAGGATGAAAGGCAATGCCGAAGAGAATTCCAATATAGAAAACCCTTTGCAGCGCTCAAATGATTTATACTTACACACTGATATCTTTGCCGAAGACCAAATCAACAGGATAAAAAGTGGCTATAAGAGGAATCCAAGTGTGCAGATATAGAGACAAAATTTCAAATAAACAGATGAAACTTCCTTTTTGTATTTGGTATGCAAGATTCTGATGTTGAAGGAAATTTTGTGTCTAGGGAGAATCTTTATGCCAATATATATATAAATATATATATATATATATATATATAGATAGATAGATATAGATATTATATATATAGTGAGAGATAGATAGATAGATAGATAGATAGATAGATAGATAGATAGATAGATAGACAGACAGACAGACAGACAGACAGACAGACAGACAGACAGACAGACAGGCAGATAGATAGATAGATAGATAGATAGATAGATAGATAGATAGATAGATAGATAGATAGATAGATAGATTTCAGAATTTGTGTAAATATTTATAGAAAAATATATTAGTTGAATAAAGTTACAACATTGTCTAGGTTTCACGTTTTTCATTATTTTATTTTTTAAAAAGCCCTTTTTACAATATTGTAGTGTGTTAAACATTAAGAAAATTATTTAGATATGTTCCTAAATTTCAGTTAGTGCTTTCATATGTTCGTAGTAATCATCAGATTTCACAATATGTTGACTGACAGTTGAGCTGAGTTCTTGACAACTGTAGTAAAATGACTGGATTTTCCTTTTTATACCTTTTAGAAATCTTCGACAAGCTGAATTTTTCGAATACGGTTTTGACCAGCCAGCATGCAGCTGAAACGTCATGGTTTGTCGGGCTCACCTATATTACTGGCGTAGACCCCCACCTTTATTTTAACCAGTTAGCTTGCAGTGTACATGTAATGGTTTTATGTGGGGACCATGCATGTAAGTTTGGAAGAAAGATAAAAGAAAAAGGTTCTATTAAATTGTGTCAAACCTGTTCTGAACGGAAATAACAACAATAATACAATAACCAGTTAATGATGTGGATTAAGAAATACCTATAACATATGAATATAAACAAATTACATAAGTCTCCCACCGATTGAAACACAAAACGAACGAAACCAACTACGTTTGCTCATTCATAAAACCATTACATGTAAACCATACGAAATCTATGCCAGTAATATTTCGTTTTTGGATTTGGTTTGCAAGATTCTTTATATGAGTTCGTGTGTTGAAGCATATTCTGTTGTGTCTGGGGAGAGTAATTTTCTTTTTGTGCCTTGTAATGTAACACACTCACCAGTAAAATTTCCACTTTTTCTTATTTTTATTTTCCTAAAATTTTCGTTGCGTCTTGCAACCTTTTCAATAGTCTTTCAAGACTTACATCATAAGGCACAAAAAGAAAATGACTCTCCCCAGACACAACAGAATACGCCAGTAATATTGTCCGATTTTGTGTATAAGGCAGAGGTCGAACTTTGCCTTTCGGGTTCGATAAATTTCAAGCGTTGCGTCTATATTAGAAAGGATTGCTTGCTTTATTTTTGAAACATATTTACCAGAACTGAAGCTGTTCATGAGTAGTAAAGGCATGTCACCAATGTGGTCGTGAACGATGACTTTGACAAACCGAGATGCTACATCGATTCACAGAATGATCAAGCAAACAATCGATTTTTTAATTGGTGAAAGAGTTAAACAATTGACTAATAATAAAAATAAAAGAAGCGAAATAGAATCAGTGCGTGTGTTCCTTATTGGCAAGATGACCGTCCCGTGGTGCAATAAAAATGGGAACAATATAGTAATGAATATATATAAATGGAGGCGAGGGAGAGACATAGAGAAATTACAGAAGATTGGGCAGAGATGTGAAGTTGGTGGAGAAAAGATGGGGAGGTAGACTAAAAACGAAAAGAAGACGAGAAAATGCGAAAGTTAAACGAAGCCTGAAGCTAAGAGGATAGAATTTAGAGGTGATTTACTTAAGGAGGAGAGCATTGAACAGTAACTATATGAGGAGAGCATTGAATAGTAACTATATGAGGAGTATATCTTGGGGGACATTAAAAGGAAACGATGAGAGCGAAAACATACGTGGTTTGAAGGATAGAAAAGAAATTTGAGCCTTAACATCATACATGAATGTATCTGTGTCTGTGTGAAACAATGTGTATGAGCGTGCGTATGCGTGTGGTTTTCTGTGTATGTGGTTTGCAGAGGTCTGTTACATTCGACCACAAATCTTTCTCTGTCGTCCACGTCGTGGTTTGACCCTCGTCCGTCAAGTAGCTAACTCAAGTGTTCATTTTTCGACTTCGTTGATCAACCATTTAAGTACTCCATGAATATTTTACAATAGCACTCAGCTCTGTTTTGTCGCCACTCACTTGAGGCAAATTGCATATTACACGCTTCTTTCCTCCACCCCTTTTATTTTCTATCACTTCATACAGCCTGACTTTCTGTCTGTCTGTCTATCTATCTGCCCGTCTATCTGCCTGTCTGTCTGTCTGTCTCTTTCTTTCTCTCTCTTCTCTCTCTCTCTCTCTTTCTCTCTCTTTCTCTCTCTCTCTCTCTCTCTCTGTATATATATATATATATATATGTGTGTGTGTGTGTGTGGTGTGTGTGTGTGTGTGTGTGTGTGTGTGTGTGTGCCTGTATGTGTGTGTGAGTATATATTTATATATACATATCTATCTATATATTATATATATATATATATATATATATATATATATAGAGAGAGAGAGAGAGAGAGATAGATACGTATACACACACACACGTATATATACACATTACTTGCTTGACAACCGGTGTTGGCGTGTTAAGGCCCTCGTAATCTAGCGGTTCGGCCCAAACAACCGATAGAATAAATACCGTCCTTAAACAAAAAAATTAAGCCACGGATCGATTCTTCAAGGCTGTGCCCCAGCATGGTCGCAGCCTAATGACTGTAACAAGCGAAAGATAAACGATACCTACATACAGACACGCGTATAGATGCATATATGCACAAATATATGTGTGTGTAAGTGTGTGTACGTATGTGTGCGTGTGTGTGCGTGTGTCTGTTCCTTTCTTTAAATTTTCCCATCAATCCAGATTCTCCTCCATATTTCAATTACACTTTCCACCTCTTCACTCCCATCTCCATATTTCTTCTGCTCATCAATTGTTAACTAAAATGGACGCTAATACCATCTCTTTATGTTTCAACGTCTGTTCATCTCTCTCTCTCTCTGACTCTCTAGCTCTCCGCTCGCCCCCTCTCTCTTTCTCTGTCTATCAATCTTTCTATTAATCTATCGTTTTCCTCTCTCTATGTCTGTATCCCTCTCCCTCTTTTCCCGCTACATATCAAGCAATATTTCTCTTCTATTCTTTCTTTCTTTCATTCTTTCATTCTTTCTTTCTTTCTTTCTTTCTTTCTTTCTTTCTTTCTCAGTCTCGTCTAGCTTTATGTGTAAGTGTATACAGGGACATGAGTGCGTGAGCATATGATTATTGTTGTTGTTGTTCCGCTTTAGAAATTTATAGAGGATTCTTCTTATCTTCATCTTAATCCTTTTTGTCCCTTGTGTAGCATAGGGCCGGTTTCCCGGTTTCTTTGGTGTATAGGTTCCCCACCTGGACGGGACGCTGGTGCGTCGCAGGTGAACTTCAAAATGCAGGAGGAAAGAGTGAGAGAAAGCTGTGGCGAAAGAGTCAGCAGAAGTTCGCCTTTACCTTCTGCCGGAGAAGCGTGGAACTTAGGCGTTTCGCTCATAAACACATACATCACCCGGTCTGAGATTCGAACTCGCGATCCCTCGACCGCGAATCCGCTGCTCTATCACTAGGCCATGTGCCTACACTTATAGAGGATTAGTGGCGGGGAAGTGCGACGACTCTGGGCACCAACGAGAAAGAACCGGCTAGTCTGTTCCGGAGGACTTTCCGGTCGGGAACTAGCATGGATAATTTCAGATCTCCTTGGCCTGGCAGTGCTACCGGGTGTGCTGTCAGACAGACGTCCAAGGTGCGTGCAGAGTGATGAAACCGTTCTGTGTTGGGGTATTGCTCTGTCCGCGCATTACTGACTTATGGGGGCATGTTGAACAACTGTTGTTACGCGTGGAACGGGTCTGTCTATCGGCCCATTCTATAGTAATGATCGCACCGCCGCCCTCTTTCAATCGGGCAGGCAAAGCAGTTTTCCACCACATGGTGGCGGTGGCGAAAAAGGTTGTTTGGTGGAAAGCCATGAGGACAGATACATTTCTCTTTGGTCGAGCTCTCATTGACTTCTTCAAGATTCACTTGGAAAGAAAATTGAGAGTGGAGAAGGAAAAGCTGTCCTCGAGTGAGTTTATTGAAAGGTGGGTGAAAGTTGCGCAAATGGCGTGAGTGGATGGTACCTTTCTACGTGTAGACCTTTGAGTCGGAGAAAAGGGATTGGAGAGGACACTCGCTCCTAGGGTTTAAGGGAAATCTCGGACAATGGGGTTCCTCGATTATCCCCAGAGGCCTTCTTAGATCAGGAATGCCACATATCTATCATCCTCCCCGCCGGTTTTTTCGAGTTTTTATTTATTTTTGTGCAATGCATATGTTCCTTCATTTTCACTGTATGCCTGGTATACTTACAATTTTTTTTATCATTTCGTTAATATATAGGCGCAGGAGTGGCTGTGTGGTAAGTAGCTTGCTAACCAACCACATGGTTCCGGGTTCAGTCCCACTGCGTGGCATCTTGAGCAAGTGTCTTCTGCTATAGCCCCGGGCCGACCAATGCCTTGTGAGTGGATTTGGTAGACGGAAACTGAAAGAAGCCTGTCGTATATATATATATATATTCATGTGTGTGTATATGTTTATGTGTCTGTGTTTGTCCCCCTAGCATTGCTTGACAATCGATGCTGGTGTGTGTATGTCCCCGTCACTTAGCGGTTCGGCAAAAGAGACCGATAGAATAAGTACTGGGCTTACAAAGAATAAGTCCCGGGGTTGATTTGCTCGACTAAAGGCGGTGCTCCAGCATGGCCGCTGTCAAATGACTGAAACAAGTAAAAGAGTAAAAGAGTATATGAAAACTCAAACACTTCATGTATGTCTTTGTATTGTCCCACTCATCCTTCGCCTTTGTGGCAAATAAATTAAATTATTATTATTATTATTATTATTATTATTATTATTATTATTATTATTATTATTATTATTAAGGCGGCGAGCTGGCAGAATCGTTAGCACGCCGGGCGAAATGCTTAGCAGTATTTCATCTGACGCTGCGTTCTGAGTTCAAATTCCGCCGAGGTAGACTTTGCCTTTCATCCTTTCGGGGTCGATAAATTAAGTACCAGTTACGCACTGGCGTCGATATAATCGACTTAATCCGTCCGTCTGTCCTTGTTTGTCCCCTCTGTGTTTAGCTCCTTGTGGGTAGTAAAGAAATGGGTATTTTGTTTGCCGCTACGTTGTGAGTTCAAATTCCGCCGACGTCGACTTTGTCTTTCATCCTTTATATGTGTGTGTATGTGCACATATATGCATACACACACACACGCATATGTATATATAGATACAGTGAGAAAGAGAGACGCAAAGAGAGGCTTTCTTTC
>NW_021833031.1:12500-42500 GCF_006345805.1 Octopus sinensis
ATATATATATATATATATTATATATATATATATATATATATATATATATATACATATATATATATATGTATACACTCACTCTCACATACTCATACACACATACACACACACGCACACCACGCACACACACACACACATACACACACACACACACACACACACACATATATATATATACTAGCTGTTTGACCCAGCATTGCTCGTGTTTTTCGTGTTTTCCACGTCTGACCTTGTATTGAATAAGTATATCCTTAGAGATTATTCTTTTGGTGTTAGTGAAATTTTTACACGTGAAAAAATGAAAAAGCTGCAGGAAAAAGAACATCGTTATGGGAATTTGCATTCAAACGCCCGATTGAACTCACAAAAGTCGATGCCAACTGACCATTATCAAGTTTTCGAAAAATCACAGGGCATGTGATCTACCTATGTGCCAAAAATCATTAAAAGCGGTTGGACGGTGTGGGAGGATTTCGAGTAACCATAAACACACACACACAGACAGTATATAGTATTATATATATAATATTAAGTTGGCTATTCACAATTTACAACTGAAAGGCAACAAGTGCAAATCGTCACAACATTGACTGAGTGTGCTATTCAGCACCAGCGTTGCTAGAAATAAGAGTGAAAAGTGCTCGCACGTGGCTAAGAGTTATCTTCTAAGAGACTCTTTTGTTGAATGGCAGCATCAATCACTTTAGTGACGACCAATAATGTATATACGTATGTCTTTATTATATATATTGGATCGAATTGAAACGCACGTAGGCTTTATTTTGGCAGTATGTTACTAAATTAATTTTATATCCATACCAACTCTCCATTTTTCTTCTTTAATCATATTTATACTTATAATAATCCCATATATATTAGAGAGATATTCGTCAACAGTGTTGGTGATTAAACCAGTGAAATTTCTTATACTGTAATCCCTGTGTGTGTGTGTGTGTGTGTGCGATGGAGTTTCCCGCCGCAGACGATGTATGAGCGTTCACCCTTTACGGAACAACCTGCACATATGATTGGTTCATACTGATCAAATGAATGTCCCGTACATTATCTCCCTCTCTCTCTCAAGTCGACGGAGTCTGAACAGGTGCAGTGCAACGTGAGATTAATTGTTTTGCTCAAGAACACAACGCACCGCCGGGTCTAGGTCATGAGCCCAACATCCTAACCACTAGACCATACAATTTCATATATACACATTGAAGCTTTACCATAGCGTCGTAAATGTATCGACTGCTATTTCCAGTAAGCATTGGTGCTTTGTTGTACCACTACTATCTCTCTATATGTATACTTTTCTACTCTCTGCGCTAGGCTCGAAGGCTTTTTTGGAAGGGGGGCAATCGATTACATTGACCCCAGCACACAACTGGTACTTAATTTATCGACCCCGAAAGTATGAAAGTCAAAGTCGACCTCGGCTGAATTTAAATTCAGAATGTAACGGCTGACGAAATACCTATTTCTTTACAACCCACAAGGGGCTAAACACAGGGAACAAACAAGGACAGGCACACGGATTAAGTCGATTATATCGATCACAGTGCGTAACTGGTACTTATTTAATCGACCCGAGTGCGTAACTGGTACTTATTTAATCGACCCCGAAAGGATGAAAGGCAAAGTCGATCTCCGCGGAATTTAAACTCAGAACGTAGCGGCATTTCGCCCGGCGTGTTAACAACTCTGCGACCTCGCCGCCTGTCGAAAAATACAGAACAGGTCTAAATATGCACGCATAACCAACTTTGATCTCTATACGTATTTTGTTTCACGATTACATACGCATCACTACATATTTCCCCCACTATTCTAGCTTTTGAATTTTTTGTGTATATATATTTTTCCTCCCCACTGAAAGATGAACAATTATCTTCCCTGTCAACAATAATAACGATCACCAGTTACCTTCCCTTATATTTTTCTACTTGTTGAATCACTTATTTATAAATTCCACACACAACATGGACAAAATAAATTTTTCTTGAGAAAATACATAATTAAAATACTTTTAATATCATGATTAGCGAAATCGAAACCGGTCGACAAGCACAATATAAGATAAATAAAAAATATATTAAAACTATGTAAAGTGTGTGCAGTTTCCTTCTTTAATTTCTTATATGTATTACAACTCACCACGTGAAGATAATCGAAATTCCTCCCTTTCTGTTACTATATGTGTGCGTGTGTGTGTATATGTGTGTATGTATGTGTGTATATATGTATATATATATATATATATATATATATATATATATATATATATATATATATATATATATATATATATAAACATACATAAACCATTTCCTGTGTGTACGTCTACATGTACGACTTAAACTGTACACTTTCTACAGTAGGATTCAATATAAACTGCATTTAGCGTTTACCACATTTTCCCTTACACATACACACAAACACACACACACACACACACACACACAAACACACACAGAAAAAATATATACATATATATATATATATATACATACGTGTATGTATATACGGTTGCTTTTGTTGCATTTAGTCCTTGATCAAACCTGATGGAACAAACCTAAGATGAAAGATACAGTAACCATGGCAATCACATCTTTTGCTTTCCAGGTGTAATGTAGTATCGCTTCTGTTACTGTCACTATTGCCGTTGTTGTTGGTGTTGTTGTTGTGGTTGTTCAACCCTAGGTCAACTGTGTTGAAGAGGAACTGTTTGAGAAAATCCAATGAAGTGTGTATTTCATCCTCTTTGTTTTTTGGAATTTGGAAGAGAAGAAATACGATGCGGCATGAGGAAGGTTTGGCTGCTATTTCTGATATCTAAACTGAACGGCATACAAGACCGCTCGTTGGTCCTTGCTGCCGCTGCTCCTGCTCCTGCTGTTGCTGTTGATGTTGTTGCTGTTGTTGTTGTTGTTGTTGTCAAGATCGATCGATAAGAATGGATCGATCAATGAATTTCCCACTGGAAATCCGTTATTAATTGTGTCAACATGTTTCACAGGTGAAGCCAACTGATGGAGCTTTGATTGAGTCGAAACACTTAGAGAGGCGCAATCCCTGCAGACTCACCGCCATCCATTTGTCTAAGCAGCCATACACACAGCGCCAGCAGTGCATGGCGAATGCGTTACCAGCAGAAACCATCGTCGTCACCATCATTATCATTATCATCGTCATCATCCTCATCGTCGTCGTCGTCAACATCATTATCATTACCATCATTTACATCACCATTATCGTTTATATCATCATCGTCGTCATCATCATCATCAACATTATCGTCATCATCATCATCGTCATCATCATCATCATCGTCATCATCATCATCATCATCGTCATCATCATCATCATCATCATCATCATCAAGAATACCGGAACCATCTCCGTCATCTCTGCCACGTCCAACGCGCAATAGTTTCGTCACCCTAGTTCGCTTGTAAACCTTACTTCTTCTCTCGTGATCATTATCATCACAGTCGTCACCATCATCATCTTCACGAGCTTACACCTCCTCTCCCCCTTCCCTCCTCTTCCTCATCATCATCACCATCATCATCATCGCCGACTTCATCATCACTATCACTACTATCATCGATAGTCATCGTCGCGTTATCGTTATTTACACTGTCATCATCATCATCATCATGAACGCAACCACCGTCCTTTTATTTCCCAGCCCCCTCCTCACACTCTTCCTCATCGTAAGTCATGGTCATAAACACCACCATTATCACCATTACCATCGTCATCAACATCGACAGCAAATCAACGTTGTAAGAATTAATATTATCTTCATCAATCATCAGATATCCGTATCGATAATTGATTTGTTTGTTTTTTTCGTTTCATTATCGTCGTCATTGTCAACATTCTCGCGGTCATCATCTATCATCACCATCAGTCATCGTCAGCTTGATCATCACGATCATCATCATCAGTAATCACCATGATCATCATGATCATCATCACCATCAGTCATCAATAAGACCATCATGATCCTCATGATCATCATCATCGCCATCATCATCATCATCATCATCATCGTCACCATCATCATCATCAGTCAGCATCATCATCATCCTCCTCCTCCTCATCATCATGAGGATCATCATCCTCATCTTCACCACCACCACCACCACCACCACCACGCCATCATCATCATCATCATCATCATCATCATCATCATCATCATCATCATTATAAGTGGCTAACGAAGATGAATTGTAAGACTGATTATAAGACTACTTTATAAATCATTTGTCAGACAACGACTTGAGTTCCTAATGCTGGATTGCTAAAATCAGTAGATCATCGGAGAAATCGATTTGTGGTATTTAGCTGCATTCCTTTACATCCTGAGTTCAAGTTCCCGGCGAGTCTCAGCTGGGTTTCTTTGTTTGCATTGGTTTGTGAATTTACAGTTGTATTTTAATATTCCGAACACGTATATTAATCCTTTCTGCTAAAGGCACAAGGCGCGAGACTCTGGAGGCTGGGGTGGAGGATAAGTCGATTACATCGACCCCAGTGTTTTACTGGTACTTAATTTACTGATCCGGAAGGATAAGAGGCACAATTGACCTCGGTGGAATTTGAACTCAGAACATAGCGTGGTAACGATTCTGCCAGGTCGCCGCCTAGTTAATAATAATAATAATAATAATAATAATAATAATAATAATAATAATAATAATAATAATAATAATAATAATAATAATCCTTTCTACTATAGGCACAAGGCCTGAAATTTAGTGGGAGGGGGCCTAGTCATATACATCGACCCCAATGTTTCTCTGGTACTTAATTTATCGACTCCAAAAGGAAGCATTTGAACTCAGAACCTAAAAACAAGCGAAATACTACTCAAGCATTTTGTTCGGCGCGCCAACGTTTCTGTCATTTCGCCTTCTTGCAACATGCCTAATATTGCAAACCTGTAAGCATGATTTCGTTCACATTGAAGCTATTAGTACATGAACAAGACTGCGAAACGGCTGTAACCCAAAGGGTGTCAAGTGGTTTTATCATTTTTATGTTTTATATACTCTTTATGAAATATTTTCATCGATCGGAACTTATGGATTTCATCCGCATGAACATTCTGTATTAGATTCCTCTGTGTGATGATTATGTGGATGGTATATATATATATATATATATATATATTATAATATATTATTTATTATATAGAAGGAGCTTTACGGACTATACTGTTTCATTCAAGAGAAATCTCAGGTTCTGAAGATTTCTCTTGAATGAAACAGTACTAGTCCTGTAGAAGCTCCTTATATATAATATAATTTACTCTGCTATGTATGAGTACCTTACTTACTGGGTTAACCCCGGATCAAGACCACATATATATATATATATATATATATATATATATATATTTATATGCATTATATATATATATATGTATTATATATTATATATATGTATTATGTATATATATATATATAATATGTATGAATGTATATTATATATGTATGTATGTGTATGTATGTATGTATGTATGTATGTATAAATAAATATGAACAAACTAACATGTGTCGTTATGAGCGTCGAAATGTGTATAGAACAATAAAAATTAGAAGATATATTTTCGAATGCAGAATTGCCGTTAGAACAGTAGAAATACTGTGTAAATTAACCTTACAAAGTGGAATATTGGTGAAATAACTTTATCAGTGTTGGCAATAAATTTCTTTAGAAATGAAAATGTAAAATAACAAAATAATGTAAAAAGCTCTGCTAACACCGAAGAACGTGATGTTGACTTATAAAAATATACTTCATCGTATATTATGGTTGAATAACAAAATAACTCGTACCTACAAGTCAGTATTGTCAACTGACAGGCATGGGACTCGAGCATATATTCCTCGAAGAATCCAGCTGAGTGTTTTACCATTAAGCTAAGCGGTATGCAGACAAATTCATTCGTGATTTTAGACGCTAAATAATTGAATGTCCGACCACGTGTTTAAATATGAACAAACTAACAAGTATTCAGGGTGGAGTATTGGCAATATTTAATATAAAAGAAGGCGGCAATCAGTTATAACTCCATCTGCAGGATTCGAACCCATAATTTCTGTCTCCATGTTTTGATGTTTGTATCTAAATAGTTTTTACATTAGGAAAAGATATAAATCTTTAGGTAATACATCCAATAAGAATATTATATACTGAATTTATATTGAGTGCTCCATTGTATAAAAATATCAACACTATTAAAGTATTTATATATTTAATACGAGCGATAGATACATATATTTTTTAATAAAATATTATTATTATTAATAGAAGGGAATTAATATCCAAACTCGTCGTAAAGATATGCCCGTGTGAAAGGATACACATATCGTAGATATGTATATCTACGATATACATACCGTAGGAAAAGATATACATATCGGCGAAGATGCAAAAATGTTGGAAAAGATCCTGTAACATTTTGTCCGAGTTGCACAGGCTCTGTCTTCATTAAATACGATAAAGAAATCCAGAGAATCTCTGAGCCACCCTTTGGAAACTTATAACTATCTCTGTTACGAAAGTGCATAAAATAAAATGATATTTAAATAAAAAGACCTAATCTTGGAATGTAAAGTGTTAAAATATCAAAAGACTTAATCAAAATATCATTCTTGTGACGATGATGGTCATAATACAGAAGATAACAAACATGTTTCTAGTGGGTTTTGTACAAATCCAGCCAATCATTTTGACGTTGAAGATGGCTGTATTTATTCATTATAAACCTGACGATAACGGATTGAATTTTATCTAAGATTTCAGTATCATATTCATGGAGGATTACTCAATATAGCTACATTAACCAAGTCAATCTTCTTACTCTCCGTCTCTCTCGCACTCTCTCTCTCTCTCTCTCTCACTTCTTTCACCATCTTGCTGTTTTATGTGGGAGAGGTTGGACGAAGGAAAGAATGTGAGAGAGGAAGAGAAAGAAGGAGGGACTAAGGTGGAAAATGATGGAGAGAAAGGGAGAGAGAGAGAGGGAGAGAGGGGGAGAGATGGAGAAAGAGAAGGAGCGAAGTAGTTGATAGCTTTTCAAAATGGCAGCTGCATTTCATTTTGATATAGATCTGAATTCAATTAGACATTTTCGTGCTTTCGAAACTACTACTACTACTACTACTACTATTACTACTACTACTACTACTACTACTACACTACTACTACTACTACTACTACTACTACTACTACTACTACTACTACTTTTCTTCTTCTTCATCATCTTTATGTTGTGATTGAAATTCTTATTAAATGTAAAGTTAATCAGCATCATCGTCGTTATCGTCATACCACCACCACCACCACCACCCCACCACCACCACCACCACCTCCACCACCACCACCACCGCCACCATTACCATCACCACCACCGCCGCCATCACAACCACCATCACTACCACCACCAATAGCAATAACAACAATCACTGCCACAACCACCGCTACGACCACTTGCACTCGTGACCGCTACCCACCAGCGCCACCACCATCCCGAACTCCCCCCTCACCAGCCAGTCTACATTATGCTTATTATTCAACATTTGAGAAAACCGACAGAAATGAGAGATCCTTAAGTCACTGCGGGTTTCAAAAGTTAGAAAGTTGTGAAGTAGAAAGCTGAAATGGTGCGTCACACGAGTACTCAATCAATGGTGCCGTAGTTCAAGGGACAACGATATGCGGTGTCACAACCAAAGAGGGTGTTAATGAGGTTATTTTGTCGTTATCTTTGAGGAACGAGACTAGAAAGTGGTGAACGGGGTGGTTACCCGCAGAAACATTTAGTCGGGTGGGATGTTTATGTCCATCGCGGTTCCGATGCGTCTCGACACCAAAAGGCTTTTCAAAACATCTCTGCATTGAGGCAGCAGTTGTTAGTCAATCATATTGGTGGTGAGGGATGGAGCGGTCAGTTGCCGGAAGGGTGATAGTGAAGGCCACGCGATGGGTATCTACCCAGAAGAAGAGGAAAAGAAAGCGAAGCATAGTAGCTGTAGCAGCATCAGCAGCAACAACAACAACAACAACAATAACATTAACAGGTCTCAGACGGAGTGGCCATGGATGTTGCTACCGTTGTTCCTAGAATGGCACCTGCTTCAGGAATGGTCAGGAGCAGAAGTGACCCAAATCCCTTACTTCTATATGCCACTGACATTATGAGCAAGTAATGGCTAAAACAATCCGAGTAACTGTTCCAAGGAAGGTGTTTCGTAGAAGTTACCAGCAGGAATAACAATCGGAACGTGGTTCTGCGTTGATTAGAAATGTCAGGAATCTAGCGGAGACTGTAACAGAAGTGAAGGGCGATAAAGAGCGAGGATTTTAGAAGATGGAAGTCTCTTAGAAAATACAGGAAGACAGCATGACTAGATATAAGGAATTAGCATGGCAACATATATATATATATATATATATATATATATATATATATATATATATATATATATATATATATAATTAAGGTATCTAAGAGATACCACCATGCTAGATACAGCAGCCAAAACTTGAGTCTAAAACTACATTAAATGTTCATACAGCTCCAGGAGATAAGACAAAGAGACAAAATAAACTAACAAAATAATTATTTTTCTAGTTTATTTTGTCTTTGTCTTCTCTCTCGGAGCTATATACCCTTAATTATAATTTATATATATATATATATATATATATATATATATATATATATAATATATATATATATATATATACGTAGTCAGAGGTGTAATGGAGATGTGAATAATCACAAGTACATTGAGGTTTGATTGGCTCCCGATTGAAAAAGACTGAAAATAAGCCAGTTACATATCTAAACTTTATCTTTTGCAAAACACGTGATGGAAAATATAAGAAAGAATCTGTGCGTAGAGAAAACTACTTTTGGCGATGCCATTTCCGTTTGTTTTTATTATATAGAAACATCTTTCTGGGTGTAGCAAATTTATTGGTGTATCCCGAAATGAATTGTCGATAAATTTTGAAGACTCTAATATATATTAAAGCAGACCCACACATATGCACATATGCACATATACCCATAAACTCATACACGCATCTAAACTCAATGATGCTGGTTTATATCCATAAAAATATATTTTATATTCATTTCCTGTTACCAAAGCAAACATAATTATTTGGGTAAAACCCCTCTTGATGCTTTAAAACACACAAAATTCAACTTTTACTGTTGAACGAGAAAGTATAAACAATTTATCCGATTTTGACTTAATGAAGGAACAACCTTAAATGGGAAATATTTATCGAGATTTTACTTATGGGATATCTTTGAGAGAATGGAAAATTCTTTGTTTGGTTTAGAAGTATCAACTGAGAATTTGAAATCTTGCTTTCTCTTAAGTACACTTAACAGTGACAGGTGAAATTACGAAAATGACCCATTATCATCGTATTGTACAATACATGAATGATCTTCACGTGTTATATTTGCAACTCTCTGAATAAAGAGACAACATGTCTGACGAGAAAATCCTATAAAGATCTTGTTAACAGCAACGGAAACGTTTATCTTTCTTTCTGACACTGTTGGTTGATACCCTCGCCACTAATGTACCGAAGATACGAGATAGCAACACTTACTGAATACGCACAAAGGAGAAATAACAAACATAATGGTGATAGGACATGAGAATATGAGAATTTTAGATTGCCGAGCTGATAGAAAGTCTTGATAACGGAATCGTCAAAAGATTCCTATTTCTTACATAACATCTGAAGAGCGCCCTGCACATGTTTCCTTGATAAATAATCTTAGCTCTTAGCAACAAACCTATTATTGGAATCAATGCAATCAAATTTATCCTACAATGTGGTCCTTTACTGCCGACACTTCAGTGGCTGAAACAAAGATAATAACTACAGAATAAAAGAAAACCTATCGTGATAACAATAGATCTTCTGATTGAACCCGAGAAACTGTTTCCATTGATTTCCAATTTTATTTTTATTTTCAAAATTTCTGATGTTGTCTGCCGGTCACAGTTGTTGATAAAAATATTACTGTTTTTCGGCAACGGGAGCACAATTTGAGCCCAGAATCCACAGGGCCGGAACAGTTATAACAAGGTGTACTGTCTATGCTCGAACAATTCTGCTATTCTACCTATAGTCTGGTATTTACCATTACTCCAGAAAATGCGGAATACAAAGTTGACTATGGGGATATTTTAACTTGGAACCGAGTTTTCCAGTTGAGAGCTGGAAAGAATATTATTCTCTTCCGCAACCCCATAGTTGAACGACTCCCTAAATCGACTCCTGAAAAATCTAGTTTGATACTAAATATGTTATATGCTCTAAATGAGGGGTTCTTTCATGGCAATCCTCTCTACAGTTTTCCAAACACTTTACAATGCATATTCGTATTTTACTCCCTGCACGCCATTTTGATTTTAATAAAACATTAAACAGGACAAATATTGTGTTTGAGAGGGAATAGAGAGAATATACTCTCTCACCAAAACATTCCGTTATGCACACACACACACAGACACATATATATACACATATATACACACATACACACATACATACTCATGCACACACACACACACACGCACATAACACATACAAACATACACATACAAGCACACATACACACACGTACGCACACACACGCGCACGCACGCACACGCACACACACGCGCACGCACACACACGTATTCACATACGTCTGAGGAGGCGCCTGGTTTAGTGGTTAACGTATTTAGGTCACGATCGTAAGGACATGAGTTCGATTCTCAGCGACGCGTTGTGTCCTTGAGCAAGACACTCTATTTCACGTTGCTCCACTCCACTGAGCTCGCAAAAACGAATTGTACCTGTATTCCAAAGCACCAGCATTGTTACACTCTCACTCACGCTGACTCTTCCATCGAACTACGTGAAGGGTACGCGTGTCTGTGCACTGCTCACCCACTTACACGTTAATTTCACGAGCAGTCTGTTCTGTTGCTCGGTTTACCGGGAACACTCATCGTTGTACCCGACGGTGTGTCACTTTATTCATAACAGAAGATAAAAAAGTAAGGTATTTCGAAAATAGCTAAAATAACTTCCCCTTATAAAAAATAATTTTATATGAATTTTTTTTTTTTGATACACGATTTGTCTCCATTTGTCTTACATTTGACGGATATTTGTCCTCTTCTTGTTTGTTGTTAACACAATGTTTCGGTTGATATACCCTCCAGCCTTCATCAGGTGTCTTGGGGGAAATTTCGAACCTGGGTTCTAATTCCTAAGGTATTTTCGATGTTGTTGTTATAATTAATATTCGGGTCACTGCCTGGAATCGAACTCGCAATCTTGGGGTTAGTAGCCTGTGCTCTTAAACACTACGCCATATACACGCAGTGACTATGGAGTGAATTTTAGGGCTTATAAATTTAATATTTGCCTATCCTTCCTTAATATCAGTTCCCATAGGCTACTCATATCTGCACTAGGTCTGCTTAGGAGATTATAATAATAATAATAACGATAATAATAATAATAATGATAATAATAATAATCATAATAATAATAATAATAATAATATAATAATAATAATAATAATAATAATAATAATGATGATAATAATAATAACTACAACATCGAAAAATGCCTTAGGAATGAGAACCCAGGTTCGAAATTTGCCCAAAACACCTGATAAAGGCTGGAGAGTATATCAGCCGAAATTTTGTGTTAACAACAAACAAGGTGAGGACAAATATCCGTCGAATGTAAATAATGTAAATAATGTACGTAATTCCTCATCTCTCAAATATAGAACTGTATCTTGTGCAACGTCAGAAATGTTTGCACGAAGCCTACGGTTGCCATTTAAATCACTTCGGCAAACTAAACCAAATCAAAGCAGCACAGGAACACGATTACAAATGTATCTTCATGCGGAGTCTGTAAAGGAATTAGGCCGCTTCTAATTTAGTCTCCGTAGCAAGAGAACACAATTCCTTAGTTTTGTAAAGAATCATTATTTATTGTCAAGTAATGGGTAAAATATTTAATTCAAAACATCACAACGACAGATTAATGCAGCAATGGGTACGGTGAAATATCATCGAAATGATTAATGTTACTTCAATAATTTCCGCAAATGCAGGAGACAATTTCGAACATGTTTCAGCCCTATGAGACCTCTTTCGATGTGCTGAATTAGTGATAAAGGAATCAATAGGCATAGAAAATTATTAGATTCCAATGAATAAAGCAGAATTGTTAACTAACCGTGAAGCCATCTTCATGAAAATCAATAATGAAATAACAGGGAATATATTTAATGAAGATAAAAAAAATCCAATTAGAAGCGCTACTGTAGCAAATATAGCAAACATCTCTGAGGTGGATTGGTATTATTATTAGACTTTAATAATTGCGTTAATTGTTAAGCCCTATAAACTGTTGTTTACAACTAAGCTGGCCCGGAACGAGCACGCCTATGCTCAAAAGCTCTCCAGCCGTGACATATCACCACATCCAAGTTATATAAACACAATCCTCAAGCTATTCAGCCATGATAAACGGACTATCACTAAATTTAGTTTTGCTGTTGTTGGGCAGAATGTCAGCCCCCGTCGATCCCACTTATGATCAAAATCGTTCCAATCATGACTCCATCCACTTTTTTTCTAGCATTGTGTATCTAGAACTACATTATTCAATGCTTTATTTCTCCTTCCTTTTAATTTTTCAGGCGCCAGACTGTAGTTTGAGAGACATTTGGGTGACGTGTCTACTTCCCACGTAGGGCCTAAGTCAATGGCTCGTCTTGAACTTCATATTGTCCAATGGTGGACACAGAATACTGAAACACGAAGACCAGATGGCACGTTGAGATCGCCACTGGATTTCATATCAGATTTAAAGCACCAAGGCCTTCAGTTGTAACCATTTTATTACCGAATTTCAGTAGAAATATACTGACCTTTTTTCAATTAATTTCGATAATAATGGAGAATCTAGTAAACTTTCTTCATCTTTAAGTTGGTGTAAGACAGCGAAACGGCAAAATCATTAGAGCGTCGGATGAAATACTCTACGGTATCTTTCCGACCCATTATGTTCTGAGTTCATATTCCGCAGGGGCTAAATTTGCCCTTCGTCCCTCAAGGGTTGATAAAATATCATAGCAGTGAAGTACTCGGAGTCATTACTATAGAACAGTGGTTCCCAAACTGTGGTCCGCAGACCCCTGAGGGGTCCGTGAATTAAATTCAAAGTTTCATTTATATATATATATATATATATATATATATACACGCACACACATAAGGATAGGCGTATTAAAAAGGGCCCGTGAGAAAATTTATTTAGATAACAGGGGTCCTTGGTAGTGAAAAGTTTGGGAACCACTTCTCTAGAACAATCCCCACTTAAATTGATGGCGCCAAAACCTGTAGCTATTAGTAATCTACTGTTTGAAACTTAAAATATGAAATTTAGATGAAAAAAATGAAGGATAAAGCACCTTTCGAGTCATACAGATTTTTAGGGCCGGTTTCCCGGATTCTCTGTATATATATATATATATATATATATATATATATATATATATATAAATAGATGAGTGTATTTTTACCTTGTTAACAATTAACACGGAAAACATAAATAAATAGTTACCAGGGCAGCAAAAATCTCACAAGTAAAGGTGTTGTAACTCCTTGTTTATAAAGGTAGAAACTTCGTGTTTACGTTGAATATTTTGAATAATATGAATAAAAAAATGGAGTTAACGCAGGTGTAATCAAATATTTTTACTTTCGACACAGTCTAATTGTAAATTCAATAATGTAGATAAGATTTCTCGTCGTAAAATTAGACTGTGTCGAAAATATTTGATTACACCTGCGTTAACTCCATTTTTTTTATTCATATATATATATATATATATATATATATACTAATTTAAGTGAGTCATTCAATATGTGACCGTGAGTGTATCGTTGGCGATTTTCTTTCTCCATCTTCCCTTCCTTGGACCTTCTCTTTTTCTATATTTCTGACGAAGAGCTCCGCTCGAAACGTTAAATCATCCTTCTTTCTTTCCTTTCCTGAGCGTCCAATAACACTATACTTGTTCTACGTCCTCGCGTTGTTGTGGTTTCTCTTTGTGTTTTCATGTTTGGATTAACTTTAACTATATATATATATATATATATATATATATATATATATATATATATATATATATACTCTCTCTTTATATGAGATGCTAATCCGTCGCAGAGATACTACTTTCTACCAGCTGGGTGAACTGGTGCAACGTGAAACGATGTATTTTGCTCAAAAATACAACCCAGGCCAGGAACCGAAATCTTAGAATCATGAGTCCAACCCCTTAACTACCGAGTCATGCCCCTAAACTAATTTAGGTTGAAGGTCTTAATATAGATCACTTTAAAAGGGAAGCATGTATCATCGCTATGGGTGGGGTTGGTATCCAAAGGTTTATTCAGCCGGAAAATTGTTCAGAATTATGATTCTCAGACACACATTTTAATACATCAGTTAAGAATTCTATAAAACTGGGACCTGTAGTCATCATCGTAACCTCATATATTCGTCACCAATTCTGTGTTCTACAACACATTAGTCTCTCTACAGCCATCATGTTTCTCGTTTCATTGCACGTTTTTAGTAGATGAAACGTGTGTAAAGTACATTTGGGGGTCTATTTAATGCTAACACAATTATTTATGAGCGAACACGAAATTATCGAGTTATAAGCCAGGATGATGTATCGTAAAGACTTACTTCAGCTGGAGGCCATTGCTTTATCATATAAGATATTTTCAAGTATAATTGACATTTAAGCTCCACATATGGAGATGATAAAGTGAAGGAAGGACAAAGAAGAGGAGAAATGTTGGGGAGGAAGAGAGGAAAAACGGAGAGTGTTTTCAAGTAAAAGACACATGTTGAGCAAGGAAAGAGACGAGAGAGAGAGAGAGAGGAGGGAGCGAAAGAAGGAAAAAAGAGAAGAGAGAAAGAGAGCAGGAGAGGAGGAGGAGGAGGAAGAAGGAACAAGAAAATTCGGATTGACTCTTTCAATGACATTTTGAATTCGTTCGAAATATTATCTGAGTATGAAAATAACCCTTTGGGGTTGGAATTAAAGAAACTCCAATACTTACTTCATTGGAACTTTATTTTATGGAGTACGAATGGAAGCAATGTTAAGAGACACTGCCAGGAATTTTGTTCGACGCCCTAATGATTTTAAGAATCCAACGATTTACGAATCCAACGATTTTAAGAATCCAACGCCATTAAAATCATGTTGAAATTCTGGTGACAACGAAGTAAGACTAAATACAAAAATACCAACAATACATTATTAAAAGGCGGGAATTTTACACACATACACACATGTATATTCACACAACACACACATACAGCCCCCCCCCCACTCACGCACGTTACTCGATTACGAAAGATACTCGATTCCGAAGTTTTGATGGGGCCGATATAAACAGGTTTGTAAATTCGTTTCTCATTTGTGAAATGAAGTTTCATTCTAAAGGGGTTAGAGTAGGTCCGTACAGCGATGATAGACGCATAGTTTCGGAGATAGTAAACGGGGATCACAGCCAGTAAAAGAAAGGTATAATTACGGGGATTCTGCGAATTAGGTTTAAGGGTGACGGTCGAAGCGATCTTCACAAAGGCAAAGTTGTTGGAATCAAAAACACATGGAAAAGAATTTGTTGCGAGAGTTGGGGGTAAAAAGCTTACACCTACGACAACGAAGACGACCACATTAGTCGTTTTATCACTTTCAAAAGCACATGGAATGTGTGGTGGGATATGTGCTTGCGGTCGTGAATCTTCGGTCGTTCACGTTGCTCCATATTTTGCTGAAATGCTGTGCGGTGGCAATCAAGGCTTCCATCTATCATCAATGGTTAAATACGATCCACGACTGAAATATCCAATGCATTCTCCCTTATTTTTAACAGTACAGTGTAATTGAAGAGAGATTTAGCTGTTTCTTTAAGTGGATGAATGATGGTGTAGGGTATCCGTCTTTAGCTTCACAAGTTTCATTATATTAGCGTCAATGTTTACACCTTGTTTCTCATTTCAGCATTTTCAGTGAATGATTGCAGCTCCTTAAAGTTGGAATATTGAATAAATATATTTTTCTGCAGCATTCTATTCTTAATTGGTTCCTATTAGTTGCCCGTTTGTGTACCTGAGAGACTGGATTTTGGTAATTCCCGACGCTACTTTACTTGACGCCATCAGATAAGTGCTTATAAAATGACTTCAGTGCCAAAATGAAGCAAGTAAGAAGATAAATGAGAAACGTGGTCCTTGAAGAAAGCTGGTCTCTTTGCACAGAAGAAAGCTTTGTACATAGGCTTCATTTTCACAGGAGAAAATGAACAAATATTAACAACATTTCTGATTAATTTATCATTCGAAAGATACAATGAGTGCAATAAGTGTGCACAACACCTACTGAGTGTGCAATGGAGATGTATAAACAGATATCTTTTATTTGTTACTTGCTTCAGTCCTTAGACTGCGGCCATGCTGGTGTAACGCCTTGAAGAATTTTAGTCGAACGAATTGGTCCAGATACATATTATTTTCTTGTATTGTAAAGTCTGGTACTCATTCTATCGGGCTTTTTTTGTCGAAGCGCTAGGTTATGGGGACGTAAGCACACCAACAATGTTTGTCGAGCGATGGTGGAAGACAAACACGTACACAAAGAAACACACACACACTCACACACTCACACACATCATCATCATCATCATTGTTCGACCGTGGTCGAGACAATGGAATTTACCATGTTACGCCAGACTTCACAGTCCATCATGGCATTACGGAGGTCCTGTTGCTGGATGCCTGTATCCCTGGAGTTTACATCAGGCTAGGAGAGTGTGCACCCTCTGGTATTGCGAGTAGATGGCTTCCAGAGGAGGAGAGTAGAAATTACCTCTTTTTCAGCTCTACAACAATGTCCAGCAAACTGGACTCTCCTACCTTTCACAAGAGATGACACAGGTGGTAGTTTCCCATATATTTGCATTTTGGTTGGATGGCGCTTCCACGAAAGATTTTGAACTCTCATAAGGAGGCGAGTGTAGGTTCCATCCAACCGCCTCTCAAGCTTCTTTGATAATGTCCAGGTTTCTGAGCCATATAGTAGAATTGGTTCGACTGTGGCTTTGAAGATTTCAAGTTTGAAGTCTCTACTTAGATTTGATGACCAGATCTTATGCATGTCATTACAGGCTGACCAGGCCATACCCTTTCCATGTGTGGGTGTGTGTGTGTGTGTGTGTGTGTGAGTTACAATTACATCACATACACACTCACACACACACACTCACACACACACTCACACACACATATACAAGATTTTTTTTCAGTTTTCGTCCATCAAATCCACTCACAAGGTTTTGGTCAACCTTAGGCTAGAGTAGAAGATACTTACTCAAGGTGCCATGCAGTGGAACTGAACCGGGAGCCATACAGTTGGAAACTAAATTTCTTACCACACAGCCACGCCTGCTCCTGTTTCAATATTAAATTCGGTTAATATAGGGCGTAACAAATATCAGAAAATCAAAAAAAAAATGTGTGTAATAGGTGTAAAACAACTTCCTATGAACGAATATGAAAAAAAAAATTCGCGCACGCGAAAGGGGGGTGGGGGAGAGGCCTCGAAAATTCACATCGGGAAGTTCCGAAAGCGCTGAGGAGCTGACCCGGGCACCAAAACAAAAAAAAAATATAGTGTAATATGTAAAACAACTTGCTCTAAACGAATATGACACAAAAAAAATGCGCTCTCGCGAAAGAGGGGTGGGGGAGAGGCCTCGGAATATTTATATCGGGAATTTCCGAAAGCGTCTGAACCGGGCACAAAAACAAAAACAAAAACAGCGTAATAGGTGTAAAACAACTTGCTCTAAACGACTATCATGAAAAAAATGCGCGCTCGCGAAAGGGGGGTGGGGGAGAGGCTTCGGAAATTTCACATCTTCAGTCCACGGCCTTTAAACTAAGAAAAAATAGTGTAATTGGTGTAAAACTACTTGTTCTAAACGAGTATCAAGAACACACACTCACACATGAATCATAAACTCCGTATTTCGCAAAAAAAAATAATAAAGAGAAGAAATGTTGGATCTCCGCCATGTGAATCAAAATACGTGTCAGAAACATCTTGAAATACTACAGAAATTATGTTACGAAAATGATAATGTATACATACCTCTTTGAGTGGTCCATCGATAATGATGATAAAGAAATGAGTTGGATTTGAACTCAGAATATTGACTAACACAACTACATACTACAAGACTCAAAATATTCAGCCAAGTCACCACCCTTTAACTAGCAATAATAATAACATCAATAACATAACAGCCAAAAGATTTATTTGTTCTGAAAATAACAATCATAGTAAATAAATATGTTCTTTAATATTCACATTCATGTGCACAGTTAAACACACTTACGTACAAACAGTCACGCATGCATAATACAAAACGGAACACATAAATGAAGGATGCATTACTTAGTATATATTACATCTAGAGAATTTTGATTAATAAGTCAAATATGCAAATTATGAAGATAATTAATTGCTTTACTAAACAGTGTTGTAAAGGTGAAAAAATAAATTTGGGAAAAAAATACACGCCAAAACTAATTAATAAAGGATAATTAGGGAAGGATTGACACAAAATAATAATTTTTTCTGTCTCTTTTTTTCTGATAAATGCATCTTAATAAGTGAGAAGAATTGCATATATCTGAACTATTTCAAAGAAAAGCATAAATTTAATGTTTAAAATAGCTTTAACCAAGGAATGAGATCCAACATTTCTTCACATTTTCAGAATTTCTTCTCTTTATTTATTTTTTTTGCGAAATACGGAGTTTATGATTCATGTGTGAGTGGTGTTCTTGATACTCGTTAGAACAGTAGTTTTACACCAATTACACTATTTTTTCTTAGTTTAAAGGCCGTGGACTGAAGATGTGAAATTTCCGAAGCCTCTCCCCCACCCCCCTTTCGCGAGCGCGCATTTTTTTCATGATAGTCGTTTAGAGCAAGTTGTTTTACACCTATTACGCTGTTTTTGTTTTTGTTTTTGTGCCCGGTTCAGACGCTTTCGGAAATTCCCGATATAAATATTCCGAGGCCTCTCCCCCACCCCTCTTTCGCGAGAGCGCATTTTTTTTGTCATATTCGTTTAGAGCAAGTTGTTTTACACATATTACACTATTTTTTTTTTGTTTTGGTGCCCGGGTCAGCTCCTCAGACGCTTTCGGAACTTCCCGATGTGAATTTTCCGAGGCCTCTCCCCCACCCCCCTTTCGCGTGCGCGAATTTTTTTTTCATATTCGTTCATAGGAAGTTGTTTTACACCTATTACACACATTTTTTTTTTTGATTTTCTGATATTTGTTACGCCCTATATTAACCTTAAATTCTAACTTTTTGAATAACGCCATAAATTCTTGAAGTAAAACACTTCTTCAATATTTCCTCTCTCGAAATATATTCTGGAATGTTCTTCACATAACTTTTATTCCAAAAGTCAACACTGGTTTTCAGATATTCAAGTCGTAGATCAAGTGTGCATCCAGAGTGCCAAACCTGGAATAAACCTCTTCTAATTTATAAATGTAATAAATTTAATGAATGTTACCCCGAAAGAATGCAATATAATTGGAACTCAGCATAATATTTAGCTACATCATGAATGGTGAGGCCAAGGCATTGGACTGAAAGAATCGGTAGAGCGTCAGAAGCAACAACTGATCCACGAATTGGCAGAGTAGCAGCCAAGATGATGGATCAACTGATTTGGTGCCAGGAAAAAAAAATCCTTCGATTTTTAGTCACGCCACTTTATGCCCTGAGATCAAATCAAGGCTAGGACAAATGAATACCAGAAATATACTGGGGATCAATTAAACTAATTATATTCACCCCAACTCCCAACTACAGTTGAAGAATTCTTAGAAATAAATGTAAGGCTTCGAGTGGCAGTGGCAGTGTGGTAAGAAGTTTGTTTCCCAACCACATGGTTCAGGGTTCAGTCCCATTGCCTAGTACTTTCAGCAAATGTCTTCTACTATAGCATCGAGCCAAATCCTTGTGAGTGGATTTAGTAGACGGAAACTGAAAGAAGCCCGTCGTATATATATATAATATATATATCTATATATATATATATATATATAATATATATTTGTATATATTTATGTATATATTATATGTATGTATGTGTGTATATATATATATATGTGTGTGTGTGTATGTGTGTGTGTGTGTGTGTATGTGTGTGTCTTTGTTTCTGTATTTGTCCCCACCACCATTTGACAGCCGTTGTTGGTGTGTTTACGTCTTCGTAATTTAGCAGGTCCGCAGAAAGTGACCGATAAAATAAGTATCAGTTTTAAGTACGTTAATCTGTCCTTTTATCGTCTACGCGCCTTTGTGTTGTCCACCATCTTGTAAAGAGAATTTAGTTGACAGCTCCATATGTTGCTGTCACTCTCTCCAATTAAACCCCTTTCTATGAAAAAAAAAGGCGGAGGTGGATGCATATTGGATTGCACGGTCGCCCGATCCCCTAGAGAATAACGCCATTTTAACCATTAGTACGTTCATTTAAGTTCGGGCTGTGTTTGAAGTCCAATTAAAACCAGGTAATTACAAAATCAAAATTTAAGACAAAGACCAAACATATTAAGGCTCAGCACGAGTGTTAGAGTTTACCTTGTCCCACGCCATTAACCAGATTAATATTTATTTTATTGATATGTACATTGGTATGGTGAAAGAGCATGACTCAGTGGTTAGAGCGTCGGGCTCACCATCCTGAGGTAGTGAGTTCGATTCGTGGACCAGGCTGTGTGTTGTGTTCTTGAGCAAGACACTTTATTTCACATTGCTCCAGTTCACTCACCCCATACCTTCCCCTTGAATAAAATCAGTGGCGTAGAGAGGGAAGACTGGTATGCATGGGTGCCCATTGGTCTTCCATAAACAACCTGGCCCGGACTTGTACATCAGAGGGTTACTTTCTAGGTGTAAATCCCATGGTCATTCATGACCAAAGGAGGGGAGGTCTTTATTGTTTACACTTACACAGATGTGGCCATGTACGCAAGACATTTACTTCGCAAGAATTCGATCCCAGGTTCGACTCCACTATGCGGAATCTCGGGTCAGTATTTATTTTTTACAGCTTCATGACACTCCAATACTTGTTAGTAAAACTGGGAAGACAGACACGGCGTGGAAGACTGGACTCTAGCCGTGATGCAAATGCTCGGTCTTGTCACCTGTCATCAGGCTGATTATACCTGAGATTTACGTTAACGATGAATATTCACATGTCTTCGTCGAAAACGACGGAGACCCATTTCATTGCATTGTTATCGATCCTATAGTGAATTTAATAAATGCAAAGTCGATTTCGCAAGAATTTGAATGCAGAACATAAATGGGTGTAACCAATTACTGCGAGGCATTTAATCTGGCAGCGCCGATTCTAAGCAATGTACCATTCTAAACGATGCTAATACCAATAACTTTGAGAAGCGTTGAAGTATGTGAGCTGCATCTAAATTAATTACATCTTAAATTCTTCGTATTTACAGCAAAAGCCAGAAGTAGCCGTTGCATTATTAGAAATTCTGACCGGATCAAAGGTAAGTGTGCTATTAAAGGTGTTTAATTAATATAATTAAAGAAACCTTATCGCTGATTAATATGCCTCTAATTGATTATAAAAGATGCCAAATATTTTCCTTCAAATTCTTTCTTAGAATTAGCAGAGATATTTGTCAAGGGAGTTATATTATACATCAACCGTCTCATAACTGCTTATTGTGGTTGCCATTGTTTAACCCCAAGCCAGTCTTGATCGAGAAGACACACAATCAAAGAAATTCCAGCCGTGACATTTCTGTTGGTAATTTAAGAGGTCAAGTTTGGCATTATTTAACCAGAGACTTTAACATAACATTATGAAGGTGGAATGTATTTTCAAGTATGTATGGCTACTATTTCTAGTGCATTGATCTCTCAGAACGACGCACTACTTGGATGTGGCATCACAAATTCTTCAAAAGCAGACAACGGTGGAATGAAACAGTCCAATCATATACATGGAGTAGTCTGTGTTATTTTTAGTGTGATAGCAAAGAAGTGGTTTAGTAGAATCGTTAAAGCATAGGATAAGATTCTTTGCGGCATATTGTGTCTGGATTTCAATTCTCATACATGTTGCTTCTGTTTCTTTCACCATACTGGGATTGTTACAATTAAATACTATTCACTTCGTAGGTCGATATAAACAAGCGTTCCTTTCAACTCTTTAGGGCTCTGTTCCTGTTTTAGAAATGGTGGTACATTGTTATATTGAACAATGTGGGCATGAACAGAAATACCTGTCTTTTGTAGGAAGAACCTTTACGATGAAACTGTTAGTAGTTGACAATTCCCTTAGACTTTTTAAATACCATCACATTACGTTATTAACGCTGACTACCGTGTCTTCTCTGTATTCTACCAGTAATCTCACACGTTAATAAACGTCTCTATCTTTTATCCTTTATCTTTCGCTGGTTACAGTCATTGGACTGCAGCCATGTTGGGGCAGCACCTTGAAGGGTTTCAGTCAAACAAATCGACCACAGAAGGTATTTTCTAAGCCTGGTGCTTATTCTATCGCTCTCTTTTGCGCAGCAGCTAATTTACGTGGACATAAACAAACCAACACCGGTTGTCAAGAGGTAGTAGGGAGCAGCACATAAAAACAGACACACACACACACAGACATACAAACATACACAAAAGCAAACGCACACTCTCTCACACACATATATACACATATATATTTATATGACGGGATTATTTCAGTTTCCGTAAAAAATACACTCACAAGGCTTTGGCTAGCCCGGGACTATAGTCGAAGACACTCGCCCCAAGTGCCATGCCATGGAACGGAACCTAGAACCATGTGGTTGGGAAGCAAACTTGTCCCCCCACCATCGCTTGCAACCGATGTTAAGTTGCCGCTCAGTGGGGCTGAACCCAAGACTGTATAGTTGGGAAGCAAGCCTCTTGCCACACAGCCACGTCTAGGGAACTTGAATGCCTAACGCATAGACGGGATGGTCATGAACTTTAAAATTTGGAACGCCATTGATCATACTTCTCTGCTTAGTATCAACGCTTACCATGGACTAAAATCACTACCACCACCATCACTACTACTACTACTACTACTACTACTACTACTGCTACTACTGCTGCTGCTGCTGCTGCCACTACTACTACTACTACTACTGCTGCTACTACTACTACTACTACTACTAATAATAATAATAATACTGTTACTGCTGCTGCTACTACTACTACTACTACTACTACTACTACTACTACTACTACTACTGCTACTACTAATACTACTGCTACTACTGCTACTACTACTACTTCTACTGCTACTACTGCTACTACTAACACTACTAATACTATTGCTGCTACTGCTGCTACTGCTGCTGCTACTACTACTACTACTACTACTACTACTACTACTACTACTGCTGCTGTTACTGCTGCTACTACTACTATTGCTACTACTCCTAATGCTGCTACTACTACTACTATTGCTGCTGCTGTTACTACTACAACTACTACTGTTGCTGCTGTTGCTACCCCCACCACAACCACAACCACCACCACCACCACCACTACTACTACTACTACTAATACTACTACTACTACTACTACTACTACTACTAGACTTGCAACACTAACGGCTACAGCAGCTACTTGAATACTTGAACTTTCTTAAGAGTTCACTTGTTTCGGAATCATTCCACCGATGAGACTCCAAACATTGTTAATAAACAATGAAGGTAAACAGATAATTAATAATTTTAAAATAATTAAAAAGTCATGCCGTCCTAGAATAACCATCTGTAGAGCCGACATACAAACGGGGACTAGAATTCAAAATAAAAATGAAAAAAAAAAAGATAGAAACTATAACACAAAAAACAACCCTAAAAACACATAATTAGTTTTCTAAAGTAAAAAACAATAAAAAACCTTAAGTGCAAAGACAACATAATTTTAAAATTTATTGTTTCACGTTTTCGGCCATTTTGTTTTTTATTATAGAAAAAAAAAATTTAATATTTTCTTTCATTTGAAATATTTTCTTTCATGCTTTCGTTTCCGTTACGTTTTTACCTGTATTTTTTACATCCTTATCTTTACTTTTTTTATTTTTGGTTTTGCTCCTCGTCTCATGTTGTTGTTGTTGTTGTTCGCATTGTAATTCACAATTTATATGCTCTTGTTGCTATTTATTATCATACATTGTCGTGTGTTGTTGTTGTCGTTGTTGTTGTTATTGTTTTTTTCATTATTATTTCTGTAGTTCGGAAATATGATAATTTAAGCTAATATTTGCTATGTCTGTTCTATGTTGCACGCAGCAAACACCATTTTCAAGGATGAAAGAATCGCCAATACCATAGGAAACCATTAATTGATTCTAGCTGTCTTGTCCTACCCTTCCTTCCATCCTTCCTTCCTTCCTTCCTTCCTTTATTCTCTTTTTTTTTCCCATTCTTTCTTTCGATTATTTGCCTGTTTTTCTTCTTTTTTATTTCTAATCTTCATCCTTTCTTGCTTTTTTTTTTTTCTTCTGAATTTATCGAAAACTGTTTTCTCTCATTGGTACTCGACCGCGCATTTGTGGATCAGCCCTGTTGCTCGCGCGGGCGTGTGAGTGATTGAGGGAGCAGGGGACAGAGAAAGAGTGTGATTGGATAGATGTTTCATCAGTCATAAACTTGAGAAGATGAAGAAAAAAGACAAACTGGTTTCTCCCGGAATTTGAATTCAGAACCTGTCTATAAACGTTGATTTCTTTTATATCCACAAACCGAAACATGTCCAGGAAGTGGGGCGAGTGGAATACAATCGATTTAAGAGACCCCAGAAAGAAAGAAAAAAAACAAAACAAATTCCCTCTCGGTCCGGATTTGAACTCAAAACGTAATTTAAATATTAATTTCTAACATTGACGCAGAGCAACACATTTTAATATGGTAGTGAGGGGGGGATGTAATTGATTATATCGAACGATGTAGTTACTTAATACTTTCTTTTCCTCTTAATTCAATTCAATTTTAATTTTATTGATTCCGGAAGAACGAAAAGCAAAGCTGGGTAACTTTGATAGAATTTGAACGCAGGACATAAAAAGAGAGAGAGCTAAATATTGATTTCAAAGTTTGGCGCAAGACCAGCTATTTCGGGGCAGAGTAGGTCAAATGTATTGACCCCAGTGCTTAACTGATACATATTTTGTCGGCCCCAAATAGGTGAAAGGCTAAGTCGACACTGAGGGTATTTGAACTCAGAAATACCACCGGAGTTGACTTTGCAGTTCATCCTCTCGAAGTCGATGAAATAAATACGAGTTAAGTATTGGGGTGTGGTTGGGGGTTGGCGTCGTGTAATCGACTAACGCTCTCTCCAAATTTCAGGCCTTATATGTATATGAGGAAGAATGTAAAAACCCCGGAAAAATTTAAATGCAAAGTTGCCCACATTGGGTTTGAACACGGAACTTAAATGAACGTATATAAATATTGTTATGTATTTTGTTCGTTATTTGTCCATTTTCTGCCGCAGAATTTCGTGTTGTAATAAAATCCGTCCATTTTGACTCGATCCGAAGACCCATTTGAAGAGAGTTAATGTGATGTTGAGACATATCCGAGATGTTTTTGTTTGTTTTCTTTTCCTTTCAAAGGATATTAGCAACATAAATGTTGATGCGAAGTTGCTTTGTTGTGCGTGCTTCGCTGAGAACTGTGTTAAAGCGCAAAGATACATCAATATAGAGTCATATCATTGCTTAAAAAAAAAAGAAAACCAACAACATAGCTTATAGACTGTTGTTTTCTCTGATGTTCTATTGATTTTACAACAATATATATTAGTAAGCAGCGGATTCTTTCATCGTATTTACGATTTCGCTCTATGACATTGTGTCTCTAATACAGAGTTGGAACCAAGTCGTAAACACCTGCAATATCGAGTCGTAAATCTCTACAAAAAACCCGTTTCGGTATTTAATACGCTGCGCTCAACGGAAAGATATATTATTACGTTGCCCTTGTATAAGGATTACGAAAATGTCCGTAAGACAACGAAGGGGTCTTTAGGAAGGCAACGGAACTGCTAGAAACAGCAGCAAAATGGTCAGTAAATTATATACTCTTTAAGTTTTAACTTTTTACTAATTTCAGTGATTGGCCAAGGGCCATGCTGGGGCATCGCCTTGAATTGTTTAGTCAATTTAATCGACCACGGTACTTAGGTTTTAAGCTCTGTACTTATTCTATCGGTTTCGTTAGCCGAACCGCTACGCCACTGGGTATAAGCAAAGCGGCACTAGTTGCCAAGCGTTAGTCATGGACACACGTGACACGTATACATACATACATGCATACATACATACATACATACATGCATACATACATATATACATACATACAAGCATGCATAAAACATATATACATGCATACATACATAAATGCATACATGTGTACATACATAGATACATAGATAGATAGACAGATACATACATACATGCACACCCACATACACACACATACCTGCATTCACTCTCAATCTCATACACCCCACCCAAAAATACACACACACACGCACACACAAACATACGCACACAATACAATCTCTCTCTCATACACACCCACATAAACACACACACGCACGCAAAGACACATACGATCTCACTCTCATACACACACACACGTAACTCCCTCTCTCTCTTCCCCCCACACACCCACATAATCACACACACACGCACACACGCACACACACACATACACTTTTACTCTCTCATACACACATCCACATAAGCACACACATACGATCTCATTCTCATATACACACGTATACATACACTCCTCTCACACACACGCATCCCCCCACACAAACACACACATATATATATATAGATATATACATGTATGTGTAGATAGGAGTTCGTGTGTGGTTATGTGCATCAGTTAGGCAAACTCCTAACGGCCGCCATTACAACGGGCAAGGTCAGCCATTACAAAATGAAACAAGTTAATCAACTCACAGTCACAAACATTCTCCGACGGCAGATAATAAATAAATAAATAAATAAACCAAAACAGTCAACGTATTGCTCCAGCATGGCAGTAATCCGGTCTCTAAGACTAGAAAAATAAAAGCAGAGTAAAGAACACACACACACACACGTCCATTTATGATAGTGTGTCCATACATACATGCGTACACACATGTGCGTGTGTATGCGTATGTATATGTGTGTGTGTACATATATATATATATATATATATATATATATATGTAGATATATACATATAGACGTGTATATATGTATATATATATATATGTATATGTAAGTATATACATACAGACGTGTATATATATATATATATATATATATATATATATATATATATATATATATACATGTATATATTATATATACACACACGTGTATATATATATATACACATGAATATATATATATATATATATATATATATATGTATATATATATATATATATATATATATATATATATACATGCGCACATATTTACACTGAGATATCTGGTTAAAGTGTGTGTGTGTGATTGTACGGTTGTGATCACTTAATTTATTTTGTAGTAATTTTAATGCAAAATTGTGTTAAAGCTAATATATTTGCACTTGTGGAGGTCAGTTTCGTCAATAAACCCACGCACTGGTTGAAGTTTATTTCCGTTTGAACTACAGCGAGTCCGCTTCTTGCTTGGCAATTAAATGCAATTATAATAATAGACACATACGCACACACATGTGTACATTTACACACACGGACGCACACACACACATACGCACACGCACACACATACACTCACACACACACACACACACACACACACAGACTAGAGACTGCAAATAAGAATGGAGAATTATACATCCACAAAAGCTTGTTTATTTTTATTATAGTTTTGTATCCAAACATTCACTAAATAATCTTTGTCCGACTTTATATATATATATATATAATATATATATATATATATATATATGTATATATATATATATAATATATATATTATATATATATATATATATATATATATATATATGTATATATTTCGTGGGGCTCCGTCGGTTACGACGACGAGTGTTCCATTTGATCCGATCAACGGAACAGTCTGCTCGTGAAATTAACGTCCACAGACACGTGTACCGTTAACGTAGTTGTCGGGGAGATCCAGTGTGACGCGGATTGTGACAAGGTTGGCCCTTTTGAAATACAGGTACAACAGAATCAGGAAAAAAGTCTGAGAGACAGTTGTGGTGAAAAAGTACATCAGGGTTCGCCACCACCTCCTGCCGGAGCAACGTGGAGTTTTAGGTGTTTTCGCTCAAAATAAACTCGAAACGAATCTGACAATCGAAACCGCGATCCTACGACCGCGACTTCGCTGCCCTAAACACTGTTATAAGCGGCCAGAAAGCATTAAAGCCAATAAAAGAGGAAATCCATAAATTTTATAATTAATTAATAATTATAATTGAGGCTAGACGAGGCACCAGTTTTGTGAAAATAAGAGTCGAAAAATACTCGTGAAATTAACGTGCAAGTGGCTGATCACTCCACAGACACCTGTACCTTTAACTTAGTTCTCGGGGAGATTCAGCTTGACACAGAGTATGACAAGGCTGGCCCTTTGAAATACAGGTAGAACAGAACTCACTGAAAGCATAACAGGCAGGTACAAGTCGAGAGACACGCAAAGAAATTAACTTGCCATCGCGGCTGATAGTCGCAAATGATGCAGGAGATATCGCTGTATCATATGACGTCGAACTTTTAGCTTTTTGCTCTTATTTCTCATCAGCAGACCTTACTGCTTACCTAGGGTTAAAATCTTTACTAGCTCCACCATGCCTGTTAATCGTTGGAAGATGAGTGATAAATTTCAAGCCTTATTAGTGTACCCCCAATTATAATTATTGATCAATTATAAAATATATATATATATATATATATTATATATATATATATATATATATAACTTACTTAGGAAAGGATGCGTGGCGTTCGATCATATAATAATATAAATAATATATAAATATATGCATATATACATACATGAATATGTATATATACATATACATGTAGGTATGTACATATAAGTATGTATATATGCATATATATACATACAACAATATATATATATATGTATATATATATATATATATATGTATACATATATATATATACATATATTTCATTTTCGGATTTGGTTTGCAAGATACTTTATGTGAGTTCGTGTGTTGAAGCATATTCTGTTGTGTCTGGGGAGAGTCATTCTCTTTTGGTGCCTTATAATTTAACATACTCACCGGTAAAATTTCCACTTATTTCTTTTTTTCTAAAATTTTCGTTGCCACTTGCAACCTTTTCTTCATTAATTTTGACTCATATATATACGCTTACCTTACATGTATGTGTATCTGTGCGCGTACACACACACACACACACACACACACACACACACACACACACATTTATGCCATGCAACAGCGTAAGTAACAATATAAAAATGCCTCTGAAGAGGCAGCACGGCAACTGAACGAAACCGCATCGCGGATTCCATTCACCTGTGAACAACAACCTCCGACAAACACACACAACATGGCCGAACCTTAGCACGCATAACTCTATTACTATGGTATCTCTGCGAGTGTGAACTGACCGTATTTCTTGACACAAGAGACCCCGGTAACCTTTGGCTATGGAAGATATCAAATTACCAAAGTTCATTAAATTAT
>NW_021833031.1:47500-57500 GCF_006345805.1 Octopus sinensis
CACATGTATACACTGGCGGTTTGTTCAAGTTTGCGTCTAACAAATAAAGCGACAAGGCTCTGGTTGGCTCCTGGTCTCCAGTAGGAGACACTTGGCCAAGCTGTTATGCAATAGCACCTATCCCGAAACCACATGGATTCGGAAGCAAACTTCCTACCACACCACCCCGCCTCTGCCTATATCTATCTATCTATCTATCTATCTATCTATCTATCTATCTATCTATCTATCTATCTATCTATCTATCTAACGGCGACCACACCTGTTCACCGTCGTCTACGTAGAGCCTGAGATGTCGCTGAGACTGCGACATCTCAGGCTCTACGTAGAGGACGGTGAACAGGTGTGAACAGGTGTGGTCGCCGTTTGTGAGGCACGCTTTCCTGCAACTCGTCTCCATGACCGAACTGCAGTCGTGGATCAAAAAAGAGGCCGAGAAAGGGCGAATGGCACCGCGAGTGTCGCGCTGCTCTCAAGCACCCATGCCGTCCCGGGTCGAACTTGAGCGACCTCAACACAACCAAAGCACTCTATAGGGGATTAGTGGAGGGGAGGTACGACGACGAGCTCGGGGCGAACCTGGACGTCGACGAGGAATACCTGACCCGCCTGTTCAGGACGACTTTCGGGCCAGGGCCCATGGACAACCTCCAGAGATCCCTGGCCTGGCAGTGCTACCGAGAAGCGCTACCCGTTTGCGATAAGCTCTACAGACATGGCTCGAGAAACACGGGGCCGACCTGCCCGAAATGCGGTCAGAGCGACGAAACCGTTCTGCACGCACTTGTGCAGTGTCCAACCATTTCCGACCTGTGGGCTTATGTCGAACGACTGCTGTCCCGTGTGGAACGAGTCGGTTTATCAGCCGAGTCTATCGTCAATATTGTCACGCCTCCTCCCTTCAAACGGGAAGGAAGAGCTATTTTCATCATCCTTGTGGCTATGGCGAAAGAATGTATCTGGTGGACGCGTCTGAAAGGATTAGAGACAAACACTTTCCTCTCTGGTCAATCTCTCATCAACTTCTTCAAGTATCACTTGAAAAGGAAAGTGAGAGTAGAGAGGCAAGTTTTGTCTAGCGAATGTTTTAAAAAAAGATGGGTGAATGTAGCAAGGATGGCACGTGTGAATGACGAAGCCACCTTGAGCATAATCTTATGAACCCGGAAATTTAAAACAGAGGGTTACCTACTTGCAAACAAATGTGGTAACATGTAACAATATTGACCGAGGTTATCGTGGTCTTTTCCGTAGGCTTTTCTTCCCACGGATAAACCTTATCTGCTTCCACCTTTACATCGTACATCATGACATTGTGATACACGATACCTATTGATCTTTTTTTTCTTCTTTTGTTTCTTTTCCTTTGTTTTTCTTTCTTCTTTCCCTTTTACGATCCCTTTTGATCGAAAACCTACCTCACCTTTTTATTTTTTTTCTCCCCCAAAAAGAAAAGCTCTACTTTGTAATCTGTCCCGTCTGTGTGCAGCCCTGTGTGGCTAATAAAGAATCATTTCTATCTCTCTATCTCTCTATCTCTCTATCTCTCTATCTATCTATCTATCTATCTATCTATCTATCGATGAGTATACGAGATGTTTCTTTATAATATATATCGTGCATATATGTATATATCTATATATCCTTCGAACAATTGACGACTTTAATAGTTAGTAAGGTAAAATATATTCAAATACTAAACATATTTATTACTCCGTACATAACATAGACAGAACTCAAATTCTACGATATATCTGCTGTTTATAATTATGGTTAGCAGCACAAAATACATTTTAATATTTACATATCTAAGGCGGTGAGCTGGCAAAAACGTTAGCACGAATTTCGTCTGTTTTTACGTTCTGAGTTCAAATTCCGCCGAGGTCGACTTTACCTTTTTTTTTCCTTTCGAGGTGGATAAATTAAGTGTCGGTTGTGTACTGGGGTCGATCTAATCAACTGGCAGACTCATCAAAAATTTCGGGGCTTGTGCCTAGAGCAGAAAATATATTTACATATCCGCCTGTCCGGCTCCCTGCCTGCCTGTCCGTCTGTCAGCATGTCTATCTGTCTGCCTATTATTCTGTGTGCAATATATGCATTCACATAGATGAATACGTATACGAGGAGTGCTGAAAAGTTCCTGGCTGAAAGGGTTTCGCGAAATGTCTGGTCGGGGGCCCAACATTCCAAGTACTTTTACAGGGCCTAGAAAAAAACTGAAGGACAAATGCAATAAATTTTTGGGTTTGAGAGGGGGTAATATTGAATAAAATCATAATTAACTGATCCTCCAGTATTTTCTATTACCCAAAACCAGGAACTTTTCAGTACCCGGCCCCCACCTCGTCTGTACATTTACACATTTGAATGTACACACACACACACACACGCAAAAACACACACATTTTTATGTATATCGGTGTTTACGTTCATGTGTATATGTCTGTGTGTGTGTGTCTTTGTGCGTGTACGCAAAAGTACATAACCATCCTTCGAGCTATTTAAGTTTTCAATATTTAGTAATGTAAAACATTTTCAAAATATATAGAAAGAAAATCCAATCTCTCGTACATAACGTCGATGGTACCCAAAATCTACAACATATTGCTAGCAGCACAAAATACTCTTTTATATTCACACTATATGTAGACACACTCACACACACATGGATATATATATATATATATATATATATATATATATATATATATATATACACACATACACACCTAATTACTTTTCAGATATTTTAACAAATAGTTTAAATAAACCTTCGCAGAAAGAGAGGGAAGAGAGAGAGAGAGAGAGAGAGAGAGAGAGAGAGAGAGAGAGAGAGAGAGAGTGTGTGAGAGGAGTGCCAGTGTAACTCGGTCTGAATAAGCAGTGCAAACCAGTTTTGTATGTACACTCCTGTTTGTGAGTTTTGTCGCCGGGATTAAAATGCTTCACGGCATCTATCTATCTATCTATCTATCTATCTATCTATCTATCTATCTATCTATCTATCTATCTATTATCTATCTATCTATCTATCTATCTATCTATCTGGAACAAAGGTGTTGGAGCCGCGCGAGAGGCCCGGGTGTCGGGGTCGCAACGGGTAACAAAGAAACCATTCGGTCTCTGGTAGATGAACAGTGGTGCCAATTACTCGAGCCAAGTAAAATGTGTGAGGCCTTTCAACAGCATTTTGACTGATTGTTCGGGTCGAGTAGCGAGTGTGAACGCAGGGTGGACTTCAGTGCCGTCTTGCACGGCCTGCCACGACTCAGAAACAGAGGAAAGTCCAATAGAAAAGGAAGACGGAGGTAGAAAATCGCCAGCGATTCACATGTGGTTACATAAATTATATATATATATATATATATATATATAAAATATTATTAGAGACAAAACCACTATTTTGCAAAACAAACAAGGAAAGACTTAATCAATACATAAAATTTTAATAAATAGTCAAAAAAACCGCCACTACAATTGTTTCTTGTCTTGATCGACAATCTTCAGGTGGACTTCCAATCTAAAATATCAATATTTTAAAATATAAAAATAATAATTTTAAAATAATTAAGTATGAATGAAAAAATATAATATATAATCCATATATAACCTATATATAATCCATATATAATCAATATATAAACAATATATAAACTAAAATAAACCTATCAACAATTAAGTATAAAATATAAAATATAAAATATAAAATATAAAACAAAACAAAAAAATAATAATAATATAATAATAAAAAACTAATATATACACCCATACACATATAACTAATTATATATAACCATATCTAACTACATACACTAAATCACACACCTATATATATATCCCTATACATATACACATAAAACGTCTAGGCAACTATAAATAATAAAAATAGCTAAATACTTCAACACATACTTATTCATACTCCCACACACCACATACAACCCACTCATTCACGCTCTAGAAAACGGACATCACTTAAAATTATGAACGGAGAAATGGAATAAATGGAATTAAAAATTATATTCACTTGGTAAAACGAACACTACTTAAAATTATGAATTAAACAATGCAATAAAAACACAGACATCGCAAATAGGCACAAATTACTACGAATTCCTTAACAACCTACCATGATAACCAAAACTCATAAAAACATATATTGATAAAATCTCCCTTTACTAAACTCTATAACATACCTATATAGCAATCCCCCTAACCTAAACATTCACACACAAATACACACACGTAAACCACACACCCACGACATATACAATACCCACACCACTTACATTACCTATACATACATATAAACCTCAACATATACTCCAAAAACCCACAAACCCCACACAGACAAATAAACACAAAAATTATGAATGGATTCTTTTATAAAACTACCATGATAAGCTAAAACTCACAAAACAAATGATAAAACCTCCCTTTACTAACACTATAACATACTTATATAGCAATCCTTTAACCTATACATTCACACACAAATACACACACGTAAACCACACACCCATAACAAATACAAACACCCACCCCACTCACACACACCCACAAGTACATATAAGCCTCAACATATACACCAAACAAAATTACTTTACCAAGGAACCTAACATATGTATAAAAAGTATAACCGCTCTGGAACGAACATCTTTTAAAATAATGAATGGAGAAATGGAATAAATGGAATTAAAAATAATATTCACGTGGCAAAACGAACACCACTCAAAATTATGAATGAAACAATGTAATAAATAACCAACATCGAAAATAGACAAATTACCACGAATTCCCTAAAAAAACCATGATAAACCAAACTCTTAAAAACATAAACGATAAAATCTCCCTTTGCTAAACTCTATAACAAACCTATATAGCAATCCCCCTAACCTAAACATTCACATAATACCACACGTAAACCACAGACCCACGACTTATACAAATACCCACCTCACTCACACATACCTATACTAACTTATAAACCTCAATATACACCAAAAAAACCCACCCCTCCCCACACACAGACAAATTAACACATACATCCCAAAACCTAAATAACAAATCCATATACACATTCACACACAAACACACACCCACACCAAAACACACAACACACAGATACATATACTCCCTCACATATACGCATATACATACTCACTAACTCGATATATACAACAATATTTACACACCCCCACTCATACAGATAAATAAATTATACAACTAAAAACTCACATACAATCTCATATACATAAACACTCCAATGAAAAACAACATTAATACATCGTAATTAACCAGAATATCAAAAATAACAATATGACATAAGGAGAAATAATATACATACTTACAATTCAGTTTCAAATTATGAAGTGAAATTAAATTCTTAGCCGTTAAAAAAATCAAACCAAAATACGTTACCATAGAAATATAACTTATGTATAAAAGAATACGCGCCATGGAAAGTAAACTCATTTAAAATTATGAATGGAAAATAGAATAAATGGAACTAAAACTATATCCACGTGGCAAACCAACACTACTTAAAAAAAATTTATTATGAATGGATTCTTTAATAAAACTACCATGATAAATTATTAATATACATTTATGAGCTTTAGCTCATCTTAGCAGCTCTAACAAACAACTTGCAGTACCCAAGTCTATTTTCGATGCCTGCCTTACTACTACACTATTCCATTCCAATTCCAAGCAACGCTAGCCCCCACCCGGTTACAATTCCCAACTCCACCCATTCATTCATTCACAATTTCAACAACGACGTTCAACTCCACAGCGCTACGTATTAGCCTCAATATATACCCGGTGATTCGCTTTCACATCCGTGCGGATGGGTGAGAGTATACATTGAGTGAAGTGATGGGCTCCCTTTAACTATACACATTTGAACCTGTGTGGTAGTCTCCATGTGTATATTCACGCACGGGTATAAATGCAGGGGGTACACGCGCACGGCATGTGCGTGTACCCCCTCACATGTACATATGCATGCTAGTTGGGCTCGATATGTGCAACGGTGTAATCGCGCCCGCATACATGCAGATTGTGATTTTGATTGTGCAATTCGCCCATTGTAGGTTTGTTAAGGAATTCGTAGTAATTTGTGCCTATTTGCGATGTCTGTTGTTTTATTGCATTGTTTAATTCATAATTTTTAAGTAGTGTTCGTTTTACCAATTGAATATAATTTTTAATTCCATTTATTCCATTTCTCCGTTCATAATTTTAAGTGATGTCCGTTTTCTAGAGCGTGAATGTGCGTTGTATGTGTGTGTGTGGGAGTATGAATAAGTATTGTGTTGAAGTATTTAGCTATTTTATTTATTTATAGTTGCCTAGACGTTTTTATGTGTATGTATAGGGATATATATATAGGTGTGTGATTTAGTGTATGTAGTTAGATATGGTTATATATAATTAGTATATGTGTATGGGTGTATATATATTTATTATTATATTTATTTTTTATTTTTTTGTTTTGTTTTATATTTTATATTTTATATTTTATATTTTATACTTATTGTTGATAGGTTTATTTTAGTTTATATATTGTTTTATATTGATTATATATGGATATATATAGGTTATATAGGATTATATATTTATATTTTTTCATTCATACTTTAATTATTTTTAAATTATTATTTTTATATTTTAAAATATTGATATTTTAGATTGGAAGTCCCCTGAAGATTGTCGATCAAGACAAGAACAATTGTAGTGGCGGTTTTTTTGACTATTTATTAAATTTTATGTATTGATTAAGTCTTTCCTTGTTTGTTTTGCAAAATAGTGGTTTTGTCTCTAATAATTTTTATAATATTTACTATAAAATTGGATTTAATCCTAATCTGATTTTTTCCCTGTAAATTTGGATTTATTCCCTAATATTTATTATTAATATATATATATATATATATATATATATATAATATATATATATATATATATATATATATAATATATATATACCGGAGTAAAACCATAAATGTGAAACAAGGTAGAAAAAAGAGTACTCAAATACCAGTGGTAGGTAATGTGCTTTGTTTAAAGCGGCAGAAAATTCAACAAAACCTGTTACTCTGAGTTTCCCATTGCTGTCCGTCGGACAGTTTTTGCTAGAATGGAACCGATATGTGAATTTTATTCTATCCAGACTATAGTCTGGATAGAATTCATATAGTCTGGATAGAATTCATGTAGTCTGGATAGAATTCACATATCGGTTCCATTCTAACAAAAACTGTCCGACGAACGGCAATGGGAAACTCAGAGTAACAGGTTTTGTTGAATTTTCTGCTGCTTTAAATAAAGTATATATACATATATATATATACATATGTATATCGTATTTAGAAAATCATAGATGCAGAGACGAAGTAGAACAGTCTATATTTTTTCTGGTGAAGGCCGGTTTATGGGGTTACTCTGGGTTTGCCGTCCATGAAGGGATTAACTTTATGGTGTATCTTCACACCCCAAGACCCCTTGGCCTATATCCTCTTTTAAATATGGAGGGGAAAAATCTGGATTATCTCCCTTTGCTCATGGCTATCCACTTTCTGCCGTACTGCTATCGATCAGCTTATATGAAGGTCAGCAACAGGGGATTAGATCTCTCTCTCCCCATTCAGCCGTCAAATTTCGGCGTTCCCGAAAGACCAGCTACATCAACAATAGCCAGAACAACAACAGCATCAGTAGTGGCAACAAGACAATAATAGGTGGACCACCTACGTCGCGCGTCCACGGAAATAGATTGTTTGTATCGAAAATTCATTCAAGAAACGTTTTTCCAACTATGGATCCTCATTCGAAGTCTCAATCTCATGGAAAATCCTCGAAAGCCCAGGCCCCTACATTAACAGGACGAAACGCTGCAAGCTATGTATAGCTGAACACACGAGAATCCTAAGGGTCTCATTTGAGTCAGGGGCTATGCTTATTTCCGGAACGGAGATTTTCGGGCGATGTTTGCCTTTTAGGAGATTTCTGATGGCCTTTTGAAAACCACCGGAAGTTGATGGCCAACCGGAAAGGGAAATCATCCCTCGTGGTTTAACCACATAACTAATCGATGAAGTAAAGTCGAAAGTCGATAACCATTAGCAAAAGGAGATAATCCAGACTTTCTCCTACATATGTTAAGAGGTCATAGGCCAAGGGGTCTTGGGGTGTGAAGATATGCCATAAAGTTAACCCTTTATGGACGGGAAACCCAAGGTAACCCCATAAACCGGTCTTCACCTGAATATATATATCTATTATGTGAAATCTGTTCTGTCTGTCTGTCTGTGTGTGTGTCTTCTAGTATCTCGGGTATCCTCTATCTGATTGCGCTCAAATTTGATATATAGATACCGACGGTATCAGGGTGTGTATAAGTCTTGAAAAAATTACAAAAATCGATTCCAGGTGAGAATGCGATCGAAAGCTGTGGGAACGTGCATTTGTAAAATCGCTATTCTTGGAATGGAAAAAAGTCTATCTTTATTTCTTCTTTTGCTGGTGTCTCAAATTTAGGTTAAATCAGTGTTTCTCAAAAGGGAGGCCTATGGGACGGTCGGACAGGTTGTTTTGAGAAAATTTGGTCTAATGTTTGACAACTCAGCACCGTCCATTGGACGGGGAGTATTTTGCTTGTATATATATATAATATATAATAATATATAATATATATAATATATATATTTATGTATATAATATATATATATATATATATACGTACACACATACACGCACGTGTATGCGTGTATGTGTGTGTTTGTACTCGTGTTCGTGCATGATAATAGGTACATGTTACACACACACATACACACCACACACGCACACACAGACACATACACACGCCACACACACAGATGTGCATGTAATTATTGCATTAATTAGCGTTTATCGATAATTAATAATGTGTATTAAGGTGAAACTCAATGTTTTTTACTCAACACCGTGAGACCTTCACAAATTCAAACAAATGTTGTTTACATTTTTCGATACTTCCCAGTGGACTAAAGGATACTAACAGACCCCCACACATTCCCTCACACCAACCTACACACACATACAAAGACATATATATATATATATATATATAATATGAATATATATATATATAGATATATATATAATATATATATATTATATATATAATATATATATATATATATATATATATATAATATATGTTATATATATATAATATATATATATATATATATATGTTATTATATATATATATATAATATATATATATATATATATATATATGTATATATGTATGTATGTATTTGAAAAAAAAACCCGAATACCTTTACTGGTAGTTCTAATCAGTTTAATTTATTATCTTTTAATTTTTCAGTAATATAAATTTTACGGTTCGTAGATCTACGAACTAAAGTGTAAAATTTATATTACTAAAATTTTTTTTAAAATAGCAAATTAACTTGATTAATCAAATTACCAGTAAAATCATTCTTTTCCGGTTTTCAAATACACCTAACTGTACCAAGGATCTCTCACACTTTCCAATACACACGCACATAATATTTTATAATTATATACATAGGCGCAGGGGTGGCTGTGTGGTAAGTAGCTTGTTTACCAACCACATAGTTCTGGGTTCAGTCCCACTGTGTGGCACCTTGGGCAAATGTCTTCTGCTATAGCCTCGGGCCGACCAAAGCCTTGTGAGTAGATTTGGTAGACGGAAACTGAAAGAAGCCCGTCGTATATATGTATATATATATATATACGCATGTGTGTGTTTGTGTGTCTGTGTTTGTCCCCCTAGCATTGCTTGACAACCGATGCTGGTGTGTTTATGTCCCCGTTACTTAGCGGTTCGGCAAAAAGAGACGGATAGATTAAGTACTGGGCTTACAAAAAGAATAAGTCCCGGGGTCGAGTTGCTCGATTAAAGGCGGTGCTCCACAATGGCCGCAGTCAAATGACTGAAACAAGTAAAAGAGTAAAGAGTAAA
>NW_021833031.1:60000-65000 GCF_006345805.1 Octopus sinensis
CAAATAAATCCCATATGTCTGCTCGACCAGAGTTGACCTAGGGTTAAATCACACCACGAGCATTACCAAGCATGCAACAAAATATGATGGTACATCTTCGTTGTCACTCAGCCCCTGCTAGAAATAACGACTAAATCTCTTTCTAATTACAAACTCTTCTTTTCAACAGGAAAGACAACACTAGATGGGCGCAGCTGGAATGTCTTCGGTTGTATTCCTGCTGCATGCTGGTTAAACTGGAGCTAAATGAAAACAATAAAAAGAACTACAGAAACATTATCGACTCAACATTAACGACAATAACAACAACAACAACAACAACAGCGTTTGTCTTCCCATCCACTACCAACAATCCAGTCGATATTTGCATCAAAGAAGATTTTTAGAAATCCTTTAATTAGAAGTCTAGTCTAATGACATAGCTAACTAAAAGGCCGTGAAGTCATTAATCGATCTATTTTACGGATCTTTTCCATTGAAGTTTTGCTCCCTGGATGGCATTCCTGACAGTCATGTGATATAGTCCCGTGCGTGATATCGAGATGTTTGATCGTTCGATCGAATTAAGAGTCTTAAGGATATTATTGGTTGTAGATTATCTTCTTAGTGGAACATAAATAATCGTTACATTCCTGTCTGTTGCCGCAGAAGTTGCTGCTAACGCTGCCGACGCTGTTTTATAACGGTGATAAAACGGTTTTTGTTTTTCCCATGCGTTCTATACCAAGAGGAAAAAACTATGACGCGTAAAATTGCTGTCCAACAATGGTAAGGTGGATGGCTTTGATTCCCGCCATGAATATTGGTCGGTGGATGTCTGCCGGAACAAGAAAAGAAAATTACAATTGGGGAAGGAATTGAGATTTGGACAGAACACTTCCATCCTAGTGAACTCTGTTAAATGTACTCTAGCTTCTTGTTTTGTTGGTTAGTTCTTATGGAGGCAACAGGCTAAGCCGAACGCGTTGAGACCATACCATCTATGTAGCGGTATCTACCATTTGGATATCTGACATGCTCTTGCTTCTTTCTTTTTTCTTTTTCTAGGAAGGTAGAGTTTGATTAGAAGGACGTTTAGCCGCTGTTTCTATCCTATTTAGTCTTCACGTTGAAGCTTTTTCATTAGATCGTAAAATCTCATGTATCTACTACAAGAGGCTGATGGCGATGGAATTTTGCTATGAATTTCATAATTTAAATTGAAATACAAACTTGAATCCTTTTCTGAAATCGATTTCGTTTTATACATTTTGTTGAAATTGCATTTCAGCGTCCACTGACGAATGTTCATTTGCATAGGAAAATTCACTTTCAATTAGTTATCAATGTAAATTTAAAAAGTACAACCCGAAAACAAAGCTCTTGATGTTGCGCTGAAATAGGCATCTATTCTCAAAACTCTAATTTAATTTCAAACCGACTTTCAGTGAAATTTGAATACTGTTTGGCTATATTACTTGCAAAGAATGAGTTGGATTGGATAGGTAGGAAAGGACACCATACGACGCGATGTTGTTCCTTTGTTGGCACAAGTTATTTCCGTGTAAATTATAAAAGAGCCAAGAGAAAGAAGTTTTAGGGAAGCAATTATTTCTGCTCAGTCTATGATTGATAACTTGTCGAAAAATCCATGCTGGAAATTTAAAAGATGTTTTGTTTTCAGTAATGTTATCAACAACTTTTTGAATACAAGAGTAACGAGGATAGCTTTCAAAATCTCTAATAGAATTATTAGACAAACACATGATTTAAATAATCTATCAAAATCTGATGCATTGCTTGAAATCAATATTGTGGATGTATCCTGAAGATGTTGCAAAGGATCTAACATACAGCGTGGTTCTTATCTTTTCCAATGCACCGGTTTCAATCGCACGAATCAGGAGACTGCATTTCAAACAAAGATATCCACATGTCTGATAAATTCTTGTTTTCAGTCGTTCGTCCGTGTTAGGTGGGCGACAGGTTTTGAAGGATAAATGGACAGAAATTCGAAATTTTCATAGTGATAAAATGAAGAAGCTGTAGACGTTATAGCTGTTGTTGTTCTTGTTTCTGATGCTGTTGTTGTTGTTGCTGCTGTTTGCTACTTTCGCTGCTGTTAATGTCAATATTCATTCGTTTCAGGACGGCACTAATAGAGCATCGGAAGGCGGCGAGCTGGCAGAAACGTTAGCACACCGGGCGAAATGCTTAGTAGTATTTCGTCTGTCTTAACGTTCTGAGTTCAAATTTCGCCGAGGTCGACTTTGCTTTTCATCCTTTCGGGGTCGATATATTATGTACCAGTTGCGTATTGCGGTCGATCAAATCGACTGGCCCCTCCCCCCCAAATTCGGGCCTTGTGCCTAGAATAGAAAAGAATGATAGAGCATCGGACTTTCGACGGAAGTCATTTCAGCCGTGACCATCATGTCTTTTCCCTTTTTATTCAAGAGATTCAGGACCTTAATCCTGCTATTAATAGGGCAGCGATTGCTTAGTGTTTTTCTTGCATCGGCCTTGTAAAGTGCTGCTGATTCATCAACAGTTTGGTTCGAACACGAACAAACCTGGATATTTAGCTGCCTAAAATCAAAAGACATGAGAAAATTGCTCAAATTCGTTGTTGTAGACTCAGTACCTTTTCTAACAATCCTTTTTACTATAGGTAGAAGATCTAAAATTTTGGGGTCTGATGCAATCAATTACGTTGACCTCTGTGTTCAAGTAGTTATTCCTTTTATCGACTCCCAAAAGATGAAAGGCAAAGTCCACCTCAGCGGAATTTGATACCAGAACTCAAAGACGGACGAAATGCTGCTAAGCGTTTTGTCCAGCAATGATTCTGCCAGCTCTCCACCTGACAAGATCTATTCTAATAAATCCTGTTAGAAACAAAAAAAAAATGGTATTTTCAAATTTAGAGTGTTCGAGGTCACGAAAATTTATTTTGCATTCTTTGTAATGAGTTCAAGTCGGCAACAACCGTATTGTAAATACAGTTTGTCCATAAATTAGCTTCACAACTTGAAAAAATTAGAAAAATTCGAAAAGAAGGATAATTCGGCCGAGTTTATTGGAAAACATAGGCAAACGAATAAAGATTAATTAGGATCATCGGAACTCTCCTATCTGGGTTCAACTTCTTGAACGCAACAAACCTAGACAACAAATTGTGGAAGTGCTTAACGTAATTACGAACACTTTGTATATTGGTTTGGAATTTTGGCACAAGGACAACAGTTGGGCAGAATACTCTCAACTCTTTCATAGAATAAGCTAGAGATATTGGTTGTGTGATTTATAATCAATCGCCTGCCATCCATCACCGTGTGGTGAACACGATCAATAGTTACATCGGTCGTGGTAGTTGCAGGATGTCCAGACCCCGGATCATTTTCCCCTCCTAAACTCACCTGTCAGCTTTTACATTGTTGATAAAGCTGGAGCCTCGATCCTTAAAGTAGCAACCATGTCAGTATGAATGTCTTTGTTGGTGGTGGGGACTAAACACTTTTCTTTTGTAGTTACTTGATAACACCACGCTGCCAAATTTTGTCCATTTTTCGAGAGAAGTCGTTGGTTGTTACTTTTGAAGCAGGCACGTGCCGTCAGTAATTATTCAGGGTAGGCAGTTGGTGACATTTATGTTGTAAAACATCAAAAAATAAACGAAACACAGGCGTGCGACTGGGTTGAAGGCAGATTTACTTCTGCCTTTATAGCGCGTAAAGAAAACGGTGTTGTAGGAATGTACGCAGCATGTGTACTACAGCAGTTCTATGCATAGCTTTAATACTGAGATTGGAAGGCAGGGGTGAATTATGCCTACTTAATCTACGCAAAAATAAAATATTTTGCATTTTATGCATAATAACCAGAGTAACCTTCATAATTTTATTGAATTAGGTGTATATTTTGCCATTAAGAGAAAATGGTACTCTCGATCTATTTTATTCAGGGAAGGTACTGCCTATCTGGCCTACCCAGGCGACACGCCCCTGTTTTCAAGCCTTCTTTGAACAGTCAAATGTCAGTTTCCCTAGAAAGAAACCATGCATATGTGAATAAGATGAGTTGAAATTAATGCATGCAGGATTTCACAACTGTGGCATCAGTCCTTTGTAGTCCGCCTATGAATTATTTAGCCCACCCTCGTACGAAACTCGCTAAAGTTCTTGTCTTCCATAGGCTATCAAACAGAGCTCAAGAGTGGGTGCTAAAAAGTTCCTGGCTTTGAGGGTAATGTGAAAGGCCCGGTTGGGGCTCAACCTTGCGAGTTCTTTTACAGGGCTTGGGAAAACTGAAGGACCGCTGTCATAAGTGAGTGAATCTGAGAGGGGAATATGTTGGATAAAATTGAACTTAATTGATCCTCCTGTATTTTGTTTTACCCAAACCCAGGAACTTTTCAACAAGCCTCTCATATACACCCACAGCAAGAGTCCATATTAATTGTTTTGTTATTAGTACCATGCTGATTGGTTGATTGCAAAACTAAGTTTTATTGGTTTGTAAACTATTCGTGGTGTGACAGCAGACATTTCATTTGAAGATACGTTTCGTTTCAGAACTCCTTACATTTTCATAAACCATTACAATGAGTTGAATGACCTCCATAGTAAACGTTACCCCATAAACACATACTTTTCACCGTACTTTCACCCCGATACATGGTTACATCTCAATATTTCTCCATTTGTTTGTCATATATTGAACAAAATATCGATGAGTCATTTCCATTGGTGCGTCAATATTATTTTGTAATCGATAATTCAGTTTCAGCCATTAAAACAAGATCTATAAGCAATAAGTATTATATGTTTCTCAGTGACGAATATCAAATCTTCCAACTCATTGAAAAGTTTGTGTTGCATAAACGTCGAAACTACCGCCACCTTTTGAAATGAAAAATAAATATTGAAACTGGGTACAACAAACTTATTCACAAAACTATACTTTTCCACTAAAACTACACTACGTACATTACATGTAGGTGCAGACGTGACTGTGTAGTA
>NW_021833031.1:72500-110468 GCF_006345805.1 Octopus sinensis
ACATAGTTCCTCTGCCGGGGAGAACCATTCTCCCTAATTCCCCTAATTTCCAATAAAACACTTTTTACGACCAACGTCACGACGTCTTTCTCGACCACTTATTATGGAACGCGTGTATCCATGGCGTGATTTGATCGCGAGGAAAAGCGACACCTGGGAGTAGTATAGGATTCAATGAAGGATTGAAAAGAACAGAAACTGTTCTATATATATATGTGTGTGTGTATACATATATATGTGCATACATATATATATATCTATACATATATATATATATATGTCTATGTATATGTATATATATGTCTGTATATGTATATATGTGTATGCTTGCATATCTACATGTGTGTACATACATACATATATATATATATATATATATATATATATATTACGCAGATACACTGGCTGCTTGCGTGGGTGTGTTACACGCGTGAATGCGTGTATGTGCTTGTGTGTATGTGTGTGTGCGTGTGTGTGTGTGTGTGTTGTTTGTGTGTGTTTGCGTGTGTCTATGTATTTAACCCATGATTGAATGTAGCATGGCGACAGACGTAAAATTGCTGACATAATGAAAGAAAAAAAAACCCCGAAATTGAAAATGATGGCGTCGAAGATGAAACAGGAACCGATGAAGCGAACGTTTATAAGCATGCGCAGAATCTAATTTTATCCAATCAAATATTACATTTCCATTCCGAGTGAAGAAACTAAGAAACACCATATTATTTATTGTGCATTATTTAAGAATCGCAATGAGGTAAATGTAAACCACGGAAAACAGTCTTAGATTTCAGTGGGTGTTGACTTCGAAATGTCGTTAAGCTGTTGGTTTCGTAACTATGTGGTTTTGAGTTCGATCTTTCTTCGTGGTTAAGTGTTTTTCTTATTGTCCCGAGTTCGTTAAAGCGTTGTAACCTTGTAAATGACTTTGGTAGTCAATCAGAAGAAATGTCATTCACATTTTTCTTAGGTTTTCGACATAATTTGTTGCGCGGCTTCCTGCCAGCACATGCTACCTGAGTGAATTTATCAAGCCCACACTTTTAAACCATGTTGTTCTTAGGTTTGCAAACCCTTGCGAGCACGTTTGGGCAAATGCCATTTTCCATAACCTTGTGTTGATACTAACTTTATATCTGTCTGTCTGTCTATCTATCTATCTATCTATCTATCTATCTATCTATCTATCTATCTATCTATCTATCTATCTATCTATCTATCTATCTATCTATCTATCTATCTATCTATCTATCTATTTGTGTATCTGTAGGTCTGTCTGATAATTTGATTTCTTAATAAGCAGGCGTGGCAGTTCATTAAGAAACTCGCTTGCACGCTACGAGTAGGCTCAGCAGATGGAAAGAAGCTCACAGTATATGTGTAATGCAGTTGCTTTCAATTTTTTTCATCCCACACATAATGCGATTTTTTTCAAGGAGTCGCTTGAAACGGCCGTAATAAATTGACACCTGTACATCATTATTCATTTATATTATATTATATTATATTATATTATATATACTTTTTTACTTGTTTCAGTCATTTGACTGTAGCTATGCTGCACGCACACACACACACACACACACACACACACACACACACACACACACACACACACCACATACACACACACACACAAACACACAAACACACACGCACACGCGCACGCACACGCACACACACACGCACATACACACACACACACCACATACACACACACACACACAAACACACACACACGCGCACGCAGACACACACACGCACATACGCACACACGAGTTCGTTTTGCACCTACGATGTTCCTGGTTCGATCCCGCCTCGTGTCAATTTCTATGACTTCTGTTGACGCATACCTTATGAGTATAATTAGATAGATAGATAGATAAATACTGTACAGAAGCCTTGTTGTATATGCTGTGTCACATTAGCTCCCACCGAGGATTATGTTTAGGCTGTATGCATCTGTAGAATGGACAGCCGCACAGAGGTTGATTCAGGGGCAGGTAATCCAGTCGGTCGAGCTGATCAGTCTTCATTGTAGGTAGAATGACGGGATCCAGTAAGCACATACATATGTGCGTATGTGTGTGCATATATATATATATATGTATATGTATATATATATATAATAATAATAATATTAGGGAATAAATCCAAACTTACAGGGAAAAATTAGATTTACGATTAAATCCAATTTTATAGTAAAATATTATATTATATTAAATTAGAGATAAAACCACTATTAGGCAAATCAAACAGTGAAAATCATAAGCCAATACATAAAATTAATTTTAAAATCTAAAAGTTAAAAATTAAAAAATTATTTATCTTTACCTCTCTTTTTTTCTCTTTCTCTCTCTCTCTCTATCTCTCTAGATCTCTATGTGTGTGTATATATATGTATATATATATATATATATATATATACATGTATATATATATATATATGTGTGTTTGTATATATGTATACTTATACTAGGGAATGCTGAAAAGTTCCTAGCTTTGAGTAAAAGAAGATGCAGGAGGATCACTTAATTATGATTTTATTCAACAAATTCCCCTCTTAGATTCACACACTGAACCTTGAGGCACGCCACTGAAGTGGTACTTCAGCTTTTCTAAGCCTTGTACTTCAGCTTTTCTAAGCCTTGTACTTCAGCTTTTCTAAGCCTTGTAAAAGAACTCGGAAATTTGGGCATCTAACCAGGCCTTTTTACGATACCCTTAGAGCCAAGAACTTGTATGTATGTATGTATGTATGTATGTATGTATGTATGTATGTATGTATGTATGTATGTATGTATGTATGTATGTATGTGTGTATGTATGTATGTTTTATGCATATAGTTACATATCTATACATGCACATATATATTTAAAAGATAAACTTCTGGAAAGTTTTACAGATTGTTACAGTTCCAGTGATGGATTGGATCTGTAGTCTTCGAATCAGCTTTCTCCTTTCTGGTTTTTAGAAGCCTAATTTCTCAAGATTGGTATTTAAGCAGCGTATTACATATCCCAGGGCCCCAATAATTACAGGTATAAACCTGAATTTGTAATCTGGTTAGAGTAACTGCAGATTTCTCAATAGTTCAGCGTAGGTAGTCTCTTTTTCCCTGACCTTCAGCTTTATGTTACTATCCGCTGGGCAGCTAATTTCCACACCTGTGCACAGTTTCTCTTCTCTTCTCTAGCGTGCTTTAGGTCTTCTCAGGTCTAGCGTGCTTTACGTTTTATTCAGGTCTTCACTGGGACACTCCACCCGCATTCCTTTTCATCATGAGTGACTCTGGCTTCCGACGGATTTCGTTATAGAGTGTCCTACATAATACTGTGATGAAGTCACTATTAGCCTTTTCTGTGTAAAGGTAAACAAATATATTCTCGACTTTAAAATATTTTGACATGAAAGGAAACGTGGAAACTCGCCATAAATACGAACGTAGACAGATTCACTCACTCACACACATACACACACGCAGACACCCATGCACACGCAGACACACGCACAAATATACCGAAAGTGGGGGAGAGCGAGAAAGAGACAGAGAGACAGAGAAATAGAGATGAAGAGAGAAAAAAGGAAGAGAAAAAGAAAGAAAGAGAGAAAGAGAGAGATAGAATGAGAGATAGAGAGAGAGAGACAAATAGAGATAGAGTAAAAAGACAGATACACATAGAGACAGAGAAAGAGAGATACGGATGAAGAGAGGGAGAGGAAGAGAGAAACAGAGAGAGATAGAGAAAGAGAGAAAGAAAGAGAGAAAGAGAGAGAAAGAGAGAGAGAGAAAGAGAGAGGCAGAGTGAGAAATACGGATGAAAAGAGGAAGAGGAAAAGAGAAACAGAGATATCTAGAGAGATAGAGGGAGAGAGAGAGAGAGAGAGAGAAAGAGAAAAATAGAGAGGTAGAGATAGAGCATGACAAAGAGACAGAGAGAGATAGAGATGAAGAGGGAAAACGAGGAAGGAAGAAAGAAAGAAAGAGAGAGAGACAGAGAAACTAATAAAGACAAGAAGAGATAGAGTTGAAGCGAGAAACAAGAAAATAGAGATAGAGAAACAGAGAGTGAAGGAGAAAGAAAGAGATAGAGATGAAGAGAGAGAGAGGAAGAGAGAAAGAAAGAGAGAAAGTGACAGAGAGAAAGTAACAGAGAGAGATAGAGATGAAGAGGGAGAGTGGAAGAGTGATAGATAGAGAGAGATAGAGAGAGAGAAAAACAGAGTGTGAAAGAGACAGAAAGAGATAGAGATGAAGAGAGAGAGGAAGAGAGAAAGAAAGAGAGAGAGAGAGTGACAGAGAGAAAGTAACAGAGAGAGATAGAGATGAAGAGGGAGAGTGGAAGAGTGATATATATATAGAGAGAGAAACAGAGTGTGAACGAGACAGAAAAAGCTAGAGATGAAGAAAGAGGAAGAGAGAGGAAGAGAGAAAGAGAGAGAGAGAGAGAGAGAGACAGAGAGAGATAACAAACAACTTTTTAGCATTAAATTCCTGTATTATTTGAGTCTATGCGAAATATCTCTCTTGTCTGGTCGTCTGCGTCTGCAGGAGGACAGTTTTAAAACAGCAGCAGACAGATAAATCATCTCTGTTGCAAATTTCAGCTTGTTTTTCTATTCTTTTGTTTTTATAGCGTTTTTCTAGAACAATAACATCGTTGGTCATAAGATTTCAACGAAATTGTCTCTACATAATTGCTCATCTCTGACGGGAGCAAGAATTTCACACAACTTTCTCAGATTTATGGTTTCATTAGGTCCTTACCAAGTCAGACCACAGCGCCCTGGAGCCGCGAAGACCCGCTTAACTACCGACCGGTTTCCCTTACTTCAATAATAAGCAAGATGTTCGAAACCATCCTTAAGAAAAGTATGATGCTCCACCTCCAAAACACAGCCTCTATCTCTGATTCCCAACACGGCTTCGTTCCGAAGCGATCATGCTTGACCAACTTACTGGTAATGGAAGAATAGGTGACGCATATCCTGGATGATGGTGATGCTGTTGACATCGTTTTATTGGACTTTGCCAAAGCTTTTGACTCGGTTAACCACCACCTATTACTTGTCACGCTTCAAGCATATTGTTTCCATCCGGATATTGTACGATGGGTTGGTGCCTTCCTCTCAGATCGCTCCTTCCAAGTCCAAGTTATTGGTTCGCTGTCCGACGTCTCCAGTGCGAACAGTGGCGTGCCTCAAGGTTCAGTGCTTGGGCCCTTATTATTTTTAGTCTTCATAAATGTCTTGTCCGGGTTGCGGATCCGTGGAATAAGCTGCCGGACGAGATAGTGAAGATGCCGACGACCGCTCGGTTCAAAGTCTCTCTTGACCAGAAATGGCCTGAATTCTTTGCATGAACACCCCTGTACATAACTCCATGTCCCCCTACATGGCCTTGCTTTTTGCTTTTTGAGCCAAAAAATTAACTTAACTTAACTTGACTTTTATAGCTTTTCTAAAACACCCGATGAGGGATTCAGTACCATAGGTGACGGATTCATATCTTTTTTGTAGAATGATACATTAAGGAGCTCTTTTTATGAGTGCTATCCGATTACTTGTATCTATACATTATGACACACACACACACACACACACCACACACTCACACACACACACACACACACACACACACACACACCACACACACATGTATATATATAAAACATGGAGTAGATGAAACAGCGACAACTGATGAAGGGGAATATTCTTTATGTTGCATGTCTCGTTTCTCTGCTTTTTTCGTTGTTCGAAAAAAAATTCATTTCTACGTTTTGTTTTTATGCCTTCGTTTCTCATTGTGTTCAACGTTTTTTTTTTTTGATGTCCTGTACCCATATATGCATGTATATATATACATATATATGTAGGTATGTACGTATATGTATGTATATATGCATATATTTATATATTATTTATATTATTATATGATCGAACGCCACGCATCCTTTTCCAAGTAAGTTTATCTATCTATCTATCTATCTATCTATCTATCTATCTATCTATCTATCTATCTATCTATCTATCTATCTATCTATCTATCTATCTATCTATCTATCTATCTATCTATCTATCTATCATCTATCTATCTCTCTCTCTATCTCTCTCTATCTATCTATCTATCTATATATATACACACACACACATATATATATATATATATATATATATATATATATATATATATATATATAATATATATAACATATATATTATGTGTGTGAGGGAAAGTGTGTGCGCAGCGGTTACGTGCGTACGTGTGTGCGTATATATGTGTGTGTGAGTGTGTGTGTTTGTGTCTCTGTTTGTCCCCCCCCCACCACCACTTGACAACCGATGTTGGTGTGTTTACATGTCCGTAACTTAGCGTAAGTTCGGTGGAATAAGTGCCAGGCTTCAAAGCAAATACGAATGGTGCAGATCGATTCGTTCGCCTGAGATTCTGCGAGACGGTGTCCCCATCATGGCCGCAATCTTGTTACTCAAACAAGTATAAAAGATGAACAAAATGAAGCAAAAACAAACAAATAATTGCAATGAGAAAAAAGCGCAGAAATCAGCCAAAGAAACATTTTAAGTGTTAAATTAACACTGAATTAGTAAACGAAGAACTGTTAACACCATTAAAAACTAAATTAATATCTCGTGTATGCTTTTTTGTTATTACAATTTTATTCTGTTTTCTTTTTAATACACCGATTTCTGTTGTGTCGTGATATTAAATGTGCGTGTGTATGTGTGTGCTTATGTAACCTACTGTTTTCATTCATTATATCAGTGTGGAAAATGTGTATGTGTGTGTTTGGTGTTTGTGTGTATGTGAGTGTATATCTATGTGTGTTTATGTCTAAGCGTGTTGCTATGTAATGGTGTAATATGCGTGCATTTCCATACAATGGCGCCTTGCATTAATTTTCCTTGTGGTGTTAAATTTGTTTGTGTGAGTGTTAGTCTGAGTATGGCTTAGTGTGCGCGGGAACATAGTATCTGTTAAGGTTAGCGTGTTAACTCTCTTCTGTGTGTGCGTTTGTGAAAGCTGATGATTCCTTGGTAACCTTTGGTGTGTTGCTGCTGAATATGTTTCGATTTAATGCGGTGCAATAAAATATTTAATCAAAATGTCAGCTAAAATTAACTCCAGCTTAATAAGATCATAAATAATGTTGTTATTGAGAGAAATACAAAAAAAAAGTCTTACTCATCCCACCCTACACACAAACACACACAAACACACACAAACACACGCACACAAATACACACACACACACATACACACACATGCATGAAAAATATATATGTATATATATATTTCTGTATGGATACAGATTACAATGCACTCAGACACCCGCTCTACAGTACAATCAAAGGCATCTGAAAGACATATTTATTATGACACATTATGGGACACTTTTGACAGATAGTGGGCCCTCATCTCTTCTTCTTCTTCTTATTATTATTATTATTGAAGGCGGTGAGCTGGCAGAATCTTTAGCACGCTGGACGATATGCCTTGCGGTATTTCCGCCGTCGTTACGTTCTGAGTTCAAATTCCGCCGAGGTCGACTTTGCCTTTCATCCTTTTAGGGGTCGATAAATTAAGCACCATGAAACACTGGGGGTCGATGTAATCGACTAGTCCACTCCCCCAAAATTTCAGGCCTTGAGCCTATAATAGAAAGGATTATTATTGCCTTTGTAATGTATAGGGTGACAGCTGTTCACTGCCAGTGAACTAAAGTAACACCTCTAATTGTTCGAGCACCTTCCGGAGTATTCGAGCTGTTCCAAGCAGTGCTGTTTTCTGCAAGTGCTCCACCCTTATTGCAGCCCCTATTTGTTCCATGTACTTCTCGAGAGTTTTGCTCACTGTTATCATTATTAATCTATGTTTGACTTTTGCTTTATATTCGTACAAGTTGGCTCCAAGTCTCACCCAGAGACCTCAAGAGACAACAGGGTTGGAAGTTCATGTTGTTGTTATGCTTAGTGTGCCATATATTTGGGGGGTGGGGATGTTGTACTAATGAATGTCTAAAAAAAAAAAGTTTTTTTTTTTTTTAAACCGAAAATTATGGTTGTTTTAAACCTTGAGGTTACATAGAGAGTATTTTGCGTAGGATATGAGCAGTTCCCATGAGCACTATCTTTTGAACTTCTGCCATTTTTGGGTTTCCTGGTATCTGAGTTAGGTAGCTATCAGCCCCTTTTGCTATCATTCCCAGGGCACCTATGACAACAGGTATTGTTTTAGTCTTCAGCTTCCACATTTTGCTGATTTCTATTTCAAGATCTTTATATTTGCTCAGTTTTTGGTAGGTCCTGACAGATACGTTTATATCGATTGGGACAGTCATATCAATGAGGAGGCATGTTCTTTGTTTGAAGTCTTTCAATATGATGTCTGGCCTATTTGCATCTATCTTCCTGTCAGTTTGAATGGTGAAGTTCCAGAGGAGTGAGATGTGGTCATTTTCAAGCACTGGGGGTGGTTTGTGTTCCCACCAGTTTTTTTCATGGGGCAAATCCAGGTTTTTACAGATTACCCAGTGAATATATTGTGCAGCTCTATCGTGCCTGTTGAGATACTCTGTAGGCGCTAGAAGACTGCACTTGGAGACCACATGGTCAATGGTTTCATTTTGTTGCTTGCATACACGACACGTTGGACTGCTTCTGATCTTTAATATGTTGGCCTGGTAGTTTCTTGTTGGTAGGCATTGATCTTGAGCTGCTATGATAAACCCCTCTGTTTCAGATTTTAAGCCAGAGGCCATTAGCCATTGATGGGTCAGGGCTTTGTCGATATCTGCATTATTCGCTCTCTTTGGGTATTTGCCGTAGAGAGGTTTTTCTTGCCATTTATTATTCAGAATATCTAAGACCGCAGTTTTGGCACGGGTTTTCATGCGCCTAGCTTTTTCTGTGCTTGTTTCTTGTATGTCTATCTCTAATTCCGAAATTGGTTGTATTCGGAATTCACTTAGATATTCTTTTGCCTGTTTTGTGACTGAGTATGATGCTTTCTTGTTTTCATGTTTTGAGACAAGTTTTAACATCCAGTCCTCAGAGTTTTTCAGGTAGGTGTCTAGGCCAATTGTAGCAATCTTCATTGTTATTGCCAGTTGCAAAAGACCACGGCCTCCCTCTTTTCTTCGCAGATAGAGTCGTTCTGTATCTGCCTTAGGGTGGTGCATTCTATGCATTGTCAACAGTTTCCTTATTTTTCTGTCGAGCTGACATATTTCAGTAATTGACCAGTTAACAATATTGAAACTGTAAGTCACGACTGGTATAGCTAATGCATTGATTGCTTCGATCCTGTTTCTTGCATTCAGCTCTGTCTTGAGTATTGCTCTCACTCTTCGATAGCATTCTCTCCTGATCCTTTCCTTCATCTCTGAATGCCTTATTCCGTTCCCTTCAATTACCCCTAGGTACTTGTACTTATCATTATTATTATTATTATTATTATTATTATTATTATTATTAGTGAGAGAGCAGTGCAAGCCCAGTATACCTATCATAACTACCAGTGTGATAAGGATACCCCAGACACATGCATCGCAACCATATGTGCGCGACATGGTGATCTCATATCAAGATAAACAACGGATGACCTTGTATGTGGAGGTAGGTTAGACTTTTCTTCAGGTAGAATAGCTCATCCTGTTCAAAAGGTCCCTGAATAAGGATTGTTTAACGATGTTGAATCCCAAAGAATCCTTCTCAACACATGGCCATGATGCTCCCTCCCACTTCTGCTCAAAGGACATACTCAGCTGGTTAAGAGAGGGAAGTGCTGTCCCAGAGTGAGTTTATTGAGAGGTGGGTCAAAGTTGCGAAAATGGCAAGAGTGGATGGTACCGCTCTAAGTGAAGACCCGTGAGTCGGAGAGAAGGAATTGGAGAGGGCACTCTTGGGGTTTAAGGGAAATCTCGGAGAGTGGAATTCCTCCATTATCCCCAGGGGTCTTCTTGTATCAGGAGGGCAACGTCATTATCATCCTTCCCGCCACTTAAATTATTTTTATTATCATTTATTTATTTATTTACTACTACTACTACTACTACTACTACTGCTGCTGCTGCTGCTGCTGCTGCTGCTACTACCACTACTACTACTACTACTACTACTACTACTACTACTACTACTACTACTAATATTATTATTATTATTATTATTATTATTATTATTGACCGCGAGAGAAGTGCTTGACATCAAAGTCACACAGGGGTAAAATATACGAAGCACAGTATACCCTTTATGACTACCCGTCTGATAAGGGTGCACCAGACACATACATCACAACCATATATGCGCGACATGATGATCTCATATCAAGGTAAATAGCCCATGACCTTGCAGATGGGGTCCAGACAGTTTTCTGCATGTCGAGTAGTCCATCCTACACAAAAGGTCACGGAATAAGGGTTGTTCAAGGATGATATACGAAACACCCATGTTTACAGAGGCGAATTATTCAAACCACATGGCTCCGAACACATGGCTATGATGTTCCCCCACTACTTCTGCTCGTGATCAGAGATGCACGCATCATTAGCCACTAAGGGACATGCTCAACTAGTTACGGTCAAACAATTGACAAGCAAATCTGTGATATTGAGCAGAATATGTGCTGTAGTCCATCTTTTATACCAAGACAAAATAGTTCCAATCAGTTAAGATCAGAAGCAACAAGAACCACCGCCTGGTACTGCATCAGGGCATTTCTTGTTGTTGATTTTGGTGCTTTTGCTTCTTTCTTACAGATCTTAATTGTATTTCATCATTGCTAACAATGTAACGCCATTTCCTGTTAAATTTTCACAGTTTACTGTTTACGAAAGAGTTTTTCATTCTCACCTTCTTTCATTCATACTCGTTCTTTCTTTATTGTTTTCTTTCTTTCTTTCTGTCTTTCTTCCTAGTTTTAATTTTAAAAGTTTTCTGCTCAGAAATCGCATTTTAATATTGCTTAAAAGAATAATTAAAGTTCTGAAAAAAATATTTTCTTGTTTTGATGTGTTTATTGTTTGCCACAAACGTTGTTTGTGCGTGTGGACGAGGGTGTGTATGTGTGTGCGTATTGGAGGGGGAGCATGTTAGTTAGTTAGTTAATTTTTTGGCTCAAAAAGCAAAAAGCAAGGCCATGTAGGGGGACATGGAGTTACGTACAGGGTGGTGTTCATGTAAAGAGTTCAGGCCACTTGTGGTCAAGGGAGACTTTGAACCGATAGGTCGTCGGCATCCTCACCATCTCGTCCGGCAGCTTATTCCACGGACCCACAACCCGGACGGAGAAAGCCCCTCTCCTTCGATTGAGATGAAATCGTCGCAGATGTGTGTAGTTTATCGTTCTTTGAGATGAATTTGTGGATATATATCTCTGGGTGAGAGTAGAAGTCTGTGAGTCACTGAGAGTTAATATTGCTTTCAAATTTTGGGATTGGTTTTAACTCATAACGTAACGACGGACCAAATGCTGCTATGCACTTATCCCGGCATGGCCACGATTCTGCCAGTTCGCAGTCTTCATATAAACTCGTGTTTCAGTAACAACAACAACAACAACAACAACAATGATAACAATGATAATAATGATTTCAAATTTTGCCTTAAGGGCGGCAATTTTGGGGCGGGGTGGGGAGGATGAGCCGATTATATCGACCCAGTATTCAACTGGTACTTACTTTATGAACCCCGAAAGGATGAAAGGCAAAGTCGACCTCGCCGGAATTTGAACTCATAATAATAATAATAATAATAATAATAATAATAATAATAATAATAATAATAATAATAATAATCATAACAATAATAATAGTAATAATAATGATAATAATAATAATAAAAACAACAACAACAAAAAAGTAATAAGAGCACTCAGAGAGCGCAAATCTGCGCCAACGATTATCCGGAGATGATTTTTAGAATGAGAGTATCTGAAATAAACTCAACTGCTCTCACAAACAAGAGTACTAAAAGTGAACCCGATCGCTCTCAAAAATTAAATAACAAAAACGGAAAAATTTTCCAGAATCCTTGTCATTTCGTGCCAGTCACGAGGCCAAACATCCCTGGGAGTTTTATCCGAATCTATCTAACGGTTCTTGAGATATCTTGTCCACGGACAAATAAACAAACAAACACGACTGACAACAATACCCCCGCCTTCGCTAAGGTGGGGGGTAATAATAGTAATAGTAATAATAATAATAATAATAATAATAATAATAATAATAATAATAATCATAATAGCAATAATAATAATATAATAATAATAATAATAATAATAATAATAATGATAATAGTATTAATAATAATAATAATAATAATAATGATAATAATAATAATAATCATAATGATAATAATAATAATCATAATGATAATAATAATAATAATAATAATAATAATAATAATTATTATTATGAGAGAATGCTATCGAAGAGTGAGAGCAATACTCAAGACAGAGCTGAATGCAAGAAACAGGATCGAAGCAATCAATGCATTAGCTATACCAGTCGTGACTTACAGTTTCAATATTGTTAACTGGTCAATTACTGAAATATGTCAATTCGACAGAAAAATAAGGAAACTGTTAACAATGCATAGAATGCACCACCCTAAGGCAGATACAGAACGACTCTATCTGCGAAGAAAAGAGGGAGGCCATGGTCTTTTGCAACTAGCAATACCAATGAAGATTGCTACAATTGGCCTAGACACCTACCTGAAAAACTCTGAGGACTGGATGTTAAAACTTGTCTCAAAACATGAAAACAAGAAAGCATCATACTCAGTCACAAAACAGGCAAAAGAATATCTAAGTGAATTCCGAATACAACCAATTTCGGAATTAGAGATAGATATACAAGAAACAAGCACAGAAAAAGCTAGGCGCATGAAAACCCGTGCCAAAACTGCGGCCTTAGATATTCTGAATAATAAATGGCAAGAAAAACCTCTCTATGGCAAATACCCAAAGAGAGCGAATAATGCAGATATCGACAAAGCCCTGACCCATCAATGGCTAATGGCCTCTGGCTTAAAATCTGAAACAGAGGGGTTTATCATAGCAGCTCAAGATCAATGCCTACCAACAAGAAACTACCAGGCCAACATATTAAAGATCAGAAGCAGTCCAACGTGTCGTGTATGCAAGCAACAAAATGAAACCATTGACCATGTGGTCTCCAAGTGCAGTCTTCTAGCGCCTACAGAGTATCTCAACAGGCACGATAGAGCTGCACAATATATTCACTGGGTAATCTGTAAAAACCTGGATTTGCCCCATGAAAAAAACTGGTGGGAACACAAACCACCCCCAGTGCTTGAAAATGACCACATCTCACTCCTCTGGAACTTCACCATTCAAACTGACAGGAAGATAGATGCAAATAGGCCAGACATCATATTGAAAGACTTCAAACAAAGAACATGCCTCCTCATTGATATGACTGTCCCAATCGATATAAACGTATCTGTCAAGACCTACCAAAAACTAAGCAAATATAAAGATCTTGAAATAGAAATCAGCAAAATGTGGAAGCTGAAGACTAAAACAATACCTGTTGTCATAGGTGCCCTGGGAATGATAGCAAAAGGGGCTGATAGCTACCTAACTCAGATACCAGGAAACCCAAAAATGGCAGAAGTTCAAAAGACAGTGCTCATGGGAACTGCTCATATCCTACGCAAAATACTCTCTATGTAATCTCAAGGTTTAAAACAAACATAATTTTCGGTTTAAAAAAAAAAAAAAAAAAAACTTTTTTTTTAGACATTCATTAGTACAACATCCCCACCCCCAAATATATGGCACACTAGGCATAACAACAACATGAACTTCCAACCCTGTTGTCTCTTGAGGTCTCTGGGTGAGACTTGGAGCCAACTTGTACGAATATAAAGCAAAAGTCAAACATAGAATAATAATAATAATAATAATAATAATAATAATAATAATAATAATCATAATGATAATAATAATAATAATCATAATGATAATAATAATAACTATAATAATAATAATAATAATGATAATAATAATAATCATAATAATAATAATAATAATAATAACAATAATGATGATAATAATAATAATAATCATAATGATAATAATAATAATAATAATAATAATAATAATCATAATGATAATAATAATAATCATAATGATAATAATAATAATTATAATAATAATAATAATAATGATAATAATAATAATGATAATAATATAATAATAATAATAATAATGATAATAATGATAATAATAATAATAATAATAATAATAATAATAATAATATATAATAATAATAATAATAATAATAATAATAATGATAATAATGATATAATAATAATAATATAATAATAATGATAATAATGATAATAATAATAATAATAATAATAATAATGATAATAATGATAATAATAATAATAATAATGATAATAATGATAATAATTTCAAATTTTTGCCACAAGGACAGCTTGGAGGAGGGGATTAAGACGATTACATCGACCTCAATGTTGACCTCGGCGGAATTTGAACTCTGGACGTACCGACAGGCGAAATACCGCTAAGCATAATAATAATAATGATTATAATAATAACAATAATAATAATAATAATAATGATAGAAATTTCATTTATTTGCCTGCAGGGCGAATTATGAGGGGGATAATACAAATACAGATATAAAGTGTGGCGGTTTACATATAATGAAAGGATAGAATATATAAATAACTAAAAAATAAAGTGTAAATATACAAAGCATGCTATGCAGAGGAAGGGAAATTGACATACTGGTACAAAGGTTAAAAAAGGTGGTGGGGTGGGGAGATTGGGATGTAGTCCTTCTCGTACAGGTTGACCTCTTGGTATAATAGAGGGACCTCGCTGTCCAAGATCTTGAACAAGTGCCCTCTCCAATTCCTTTTCTCCGACTCACAAGTGTACACTCACAGATGTAACATCCACACTTGCCATTTTCGCAACTTTCACCCACCTTCGTAAAATCACTCGAGGACAGACCCTCCCCCTCCCCCTCAATAATAATTCTTTCTACTATAGGCACAAGGCCTGAAACATTTGGGGAGGGGGCTAGTCGATTCTATCGACCCCAGTACGCAACTGGTACTTAATTTATCGACCCCGAAAGGATGAAAGGAAAAGCCGATTTCGGCGGATTTTAACTCAGAACGTAGCGACAGACAAAATACCTATTTATTTACTATCTACAAGGGGCTAAACACAGAGAGGACAAACAAGGACAGACGAACGGATTAAGTCGATTACATCGACTCCAGTTCGTAACTGGTACTTAATTTATCGACCCCGAAAGGATGAAAGGCAAAGTCGACCCGACGGAATTTGAACTCAGAGCGTAACGGCTGACGAAATAAGGCTACGCATTTCACTCGGCGTGCTAACGTTTCTGCCAGCTCGCAGCCTTATCCACCCTCAAAAATAATGAAAAGGTGATGATGATGATGATTGTGATGAAGAAAAAGAACAAGAAGAGTTTTTTCTAATTTTGGTTCAATGGCAGCAGTTTAACGAAAAGTGTTTTTTGATTACATGTGCTCAGCTGGTACTAATATTGTCAACCCTGGAACTATGAAAAGCAAAGTTAACCTCGGTGGAATCTGAACGCAGGACAATGTCTGTAAATACAGCGAAAGGCATCTTACAAAATGTGTGAAAATTACTGTGCCGCCGACCTTTATTTGAGATCATTATAACATGTTTCGAAATTTCAAGAAAGATTGGAATTTTTCTCTCCATGTAAGCTACTCCTCCACTGCTTACGATGCAAGATATAGAATGACCAATATAATTAGCTGTTATTTGAACTGGTATTGGATCTTTGGTGATATCCGGAAGATAGTATATGTAAAGTTCTAGTTTCAAATATTGCCTATTTTATACGGAATATTTCTAAATGAGTTCCTTCTTGGTTTCATGTTTTGCGGAGGATATGTCTCCATATTTGTCATTATGGCGGGTCATTATATTACATATGTTACACAGAATTCCAACAAATGATTCTAAGACTTCTGTCATCGTCTTTGAAATAAGATACCAGCTAACACAAAACGTATCTGGTTATTCCCATTCACATACATGTTAACACATGCATCTACAACTCTCTCTCTCTCTCTCTCTCACACACACACACACATACACACAACACACATACACAACACACACAAACACTCTCATACACACACATGCATAACCACGTATATGCATACACACAACACGCAAAACCATATTTATATATAAATTTGTATATGTTTGCCTGTGATTGTGTATGAATGTGTGTGTTTGATTGTAGGTGTATATGCGTATAATATGAAATAGACATACAAACATACATACATACATACATATATATATATATATATATATATATATACATATATATATGCATGTATCTATCTATATCTATATATCTATATATATATATATATCATTGAAAGTCCCTCCTAGCAGGTAGCATTTATGTATATTAACGCCCTCTATATATAATATATATATAAATATATATATATATATATATATATATGTATATATATATATATATATTATATATATATATATATATATATATATATATTATATATATATATATATATACAAGCATAAATATTCACAAACGTATACATGCACGGAGATACGCAAGGACACGTGCATACACAAAATATGCGAGTGGTGTTTGAGGACAAATTTGGTAATTTAGCAAAACAAATTTTATCAAGAAAAAGACAAACGTAATTTAAGAAGAAATTGCGCGTGTTCCCGTTTTCGATTTTGCAAAATTATTCTGTGAATCCGCCTCCAGCTAAGATGAGTGCTTCAGTGTAGGGCCAGAATCATTGGCATGCTAGAACTTATTTATTTTGGACATTATTTGGACGGTGGCAGCTTCTAGTGAAGGTATGGTATTGTGAAGGATTCGATTAATTTCCCTTTAAAATTTGTATCTATTGTAATTGTCCAATGAATTTAAGTCTGACGATTTTGGTAGGCATAAGTTTCGTGTCATGTGATTATCAAGATTGCTTTATATCCTTTCTTGGTTTATGTGGGTTTTGTGAGAAAGAGCCGAGTCTGATTGAAGCACAAATAGCATTCCACTGCGTACTGCATCCACACAAGGCTTAACAACTTTCTCCAGCGCCTCAACGTAGCCAGCGGCACTAATTCTGAGATCCTGTCGAACGATGTAAGGTGACATGGAATGTCCTTCGTTGCTCACCACTTCCAAAATCATCGCTGCTGCTGGAAATTTAGTGTGCAACAGTCTGAGGACATAATAATTATCTATACGAAATCATCTGTCCTTTCTCCTATTTTGTTGTGGTCGAAATTTCTTTGTAAGCCTAGTACTTATTCTATCGGTCTCTTTTGCGGAACCGCTCAGTTACGGGGACGTAAACACACCAGAATCGGTTGTCAAGCGATGCTGGAGGGACAAACACAGACACACAAACACACACACACACACACACACATATATATATATGCGACAGGATTCTTTCAGTTTCCGTCTATCAAATCCACTCATAAGGCTTTGGTCGGCCCCGGGCTATAGTAGAAGATACTTGCCCAAGGTGCCACGCAGTGGGACTGAACCCGGAACCATGTTGTTCGTAAGCAAGCTACTTACCACACAGCCACTCGTTATCTTCTAAAGGAAATGGCATGTGCTAAACTTCGAGGGAAAGAACAGACAAAATTGTTATTCATGTTAGTCTACTTCGTGGTGAAATAAAATTTATAATCGATCTTCCATCTTTGACGGTTTTTATGTCTTGTCTGGCGACTTATTTTCCGCGAAACTAGCGTCCTGTTCAAGAAGAATTTTGTCTCTCCTCCTTGCATCGCTTCAGTAAACCGGAGTATTCACAAGCAAACTGTGTGGATAATTCACCCAGCTACCCAGCCCTTCTTCCCCTGATCATTTTCTTCTGGCAATCACTCCCTGTAAATGATTATTTAACTGTTGTTAACTTGCAGTAATGAGCAGTATCCAGAGTTTTGGAGTCGTTGAGAAGGCTATATGTACGCAAGGTTTCTACACATCTAACCCATAAAAAATACTCGTTGAAGAATTCTGTCTAAATATCGAATTATTATCGAACCATCATTAAACTATTTCTTATTATCTTCACAATTCCGCTTTCGTAGCATTATCTCTGCCCGCCGAAAACTTCATCTTTATTAATTTGTGTTACATTTCTTGCAATAAAGTCTTTTTATTTCCTTCAATTATTTTCTACGACTGCATTTAGAACCTACGGAATATAACTTGATTAGTTATTTGTTATGAAAATGTGGAGGCGTCAGGGTGGAGAAACTATGTCCATTGCTTCAAAAAGATAAAAGGTTGTTTTTCAAGAGCTGGAAATATATTAAAGGACCAAATAAACCGAAACCCAAGAGATTAAAGAAGGAACTGATATTAACTTCTTACACTGAAGAACCATTTTCCTTCCATTTTCAGTGTCTATTTTATTTCAGGTTTGGTGCTAATTTTGCTGCTTTATTTCGATTCTTCTTAACCTTGGAGATTTTCTCTCGTTTCTTCTATCATTTAATACTTATCTATGATACATATTAATACTATAAGGCTTACAGTACTTTTTTTTATCTCATTCGATAACGCTAACTTTACATATTTTATTTCATTTATTTTAGATATAATATTACGTTCTTTAGTCTATTTTCGTATGAACATTATCTTCCAGTACAGCTTCTATTCTGACGCTCTCATTCTTTCTTCTGTAAGCCAAGCAACTACACTAAAGATTATTTCACAGAATATAACAGAAGAGAAATATTGAAGAGATAGTAAAGAAGAGGAACAATTCAACTTCGACATAACATATCAGGTTTTTTATCTTTCCCCATTTAGAATGTTCAGAACGGTTATATATCTATTATGATAACCATTTGACGATTTAAAACCTTCATCTGCTTCGATTCCAATCTTAACCTCTTGTGCTAAATTCGGTTCTACTGATACAGTCCTTGTTTTTAGGATTAAAATGTCTACAGGTAACACGGATAGATACCATAAATATATAATATTTTATTATGAATCTTTGCGTTTGGAGTTCAATTCGTATGAAGTTAAGTTTGATGATCAATTCTTAATCTATAAAATACGTACAAAACTTATCTCGATGGTGTATACACGATTTACTTGCATATATACTTCGGATCACTGCTAGTATGCGTCTTCTGTAGAGATTGAAAGTATTTACCGATCTATATAAGTTACAAGAAAATAAATATTCCTACTTTAATGTTCGATCATCCATTGTGGTAAATTGATTGATTAGGCCTATACTCAAAGTTGTCCCACCTTTAACCATCCTGCTTGTTTCTAAAACTGCATTTATTTATTTGCATATTTCTGGCCAAACTTCAAACTGCTACAACACTATACTGCCTTAAATAAGGGAAGGACATACTGGATAATGTATTCCCTAAAATACTAAAAGATGGGGCCGCCTACGGCTATATTTGTGACGTATTGTTTGTTGTACGTTTTCAAATGAACAAACCATTTATGGCTATCTTTTGATATGTAAGCAAAGAGATTACACAATAAGTTTCATTTTCTACCTGTCAGAAAAGCTAAACTGTTTCGGGTAGTTTTTGATCTTATTATGTCTTCATCGGGAAACGTAACCTTTCTGTTCATTCATACATTAGCTATCCAGCTAAACTAGTCAGGTCCATTTGCATAAAATAGTATGAACTAACAGTGTGGATTTAATTCTTAATTAATAAATTTTTGAATAATTTGAAGTGTGTAGTACACATTTTAGAAAAGTATATTCGCAATTTTTGAACCTTTTTAAAAAGTAAGTAAAGATCTTACTTCACAAAGTTTTTTGATCGATCTATTCATAGAATTATTGTAACAAATCTAACTAATTTCTACATGTCTTAGATTTTCAGTGGATTTAGAAACATTTATTTTCTCTCGACAGGGATTGACAGCTTATCTCTAGTGGATATAAAATAATTCTTAAATTGGTCAATTTAAGTTGCACAGAAATGTATCGATTGGAAATAGGTTTAATGAATCGATTCTCTGGAGAGTACGGTTAAATGTTGTGTAGTTAATTAAAATGATTTACTATACAGTTGAAGTTATCCAAAAAACTTGTAGATAATTACAAATGAACATTTATCACACTAACCATTAACAGTTAGGAGCATACCACCATCTTTCTTCAAGTAGAGTAGAGCTATTCCATTTCGTGGTTAGAAATCTTCTTGAGTTAATAGTAAAGGAAACATTATAAGATGGCAACGGAAATTTTCCTACGTTAATTTCTTATTTCATAATGATATTAATTTACTTCCTGTTATAAGAACAATTACATCATCTTTTTCAAATTTGTTCCGTCTTTTCCTGCCGGTAGTTGGGTTGTTTACCAAATATTTCCTTTGACTGAATTTGGGGTAATTAATTCCTGTTCTGTGTTACACAAGAGATGGAAAATAACATTAAGTATTCTATATTGTCTGTTTCAACGATGGCAGAAGAAGGATGAGAAGGTGAAAATGTGAATGGATAATTAAAAACAGAAAATAAATGAATCTCATTCGGAAAGAGAAAATATGCATACGGGGATTGTCAATTGTCGTTTTAGGCTCTAAACAATCTTTAGCTATTAGTCGAAAGTGATTTCTGACCATGTGGTAAAGTAACGCCATCCATGGTGATAACGTCATTCATGGTGGATACATGAATGGATAACGCCATTCATGGTGGATACATATATGTACAAAACTAGGCAGATGGTCATTAGTTAAGAATATTATTTCTAGTGAAGTAATATGTAAATGTTATTGAATAAGCGATCGGGGCGGACTGGACAACAGATATAAGTATCTTTAGTTGACCATCTGTTTCATTTGATTTCGTCTTCACCACCAGCGATATATTTTATGTCAATCGCACACAGCTTGAGAGAATTTAATTTTGATTTAAATTTCCAATGATATTTATATAATTTCCCTTGCAGATGTACTGAAGAAGTATAAATATTGAAACGTAGCGCAGATTATAGAAAAACAAAAACAATTTTGCATGTATTCAATCAATACTACGAGACGTAATTCTATTCTCATTGTGAATTAATGAATTAACTCTACCCCTGAAAATAGTTAGAAAGAGGAAGAGGGGGAGATGGATTTGTGACATGTGGATAGTATATATCCGCAAATTAAACATGTGTGTTTTAAAAATGGCACGTTAGTGAATATTCTTCGTGGTTTTAAGGATCATTTTGTAAAATTTTGGGGATGAAGAACAGACGAAGTGAAACCCATGTCGACATCTCTCATTTCCACTTATAAAGAGCAATTTACAAATGCATATCAAGTATTCCGATCACACTTGAGTGAATGATGTCATTGAAAGAGACGTAAACCATTACTCATTAATTACAATATTCGGTTTTGAGATAAATATATGTAAATGAAGTAAGTCTATGCAAATGAAAGATTGAAATTTTAGAATAACACAATCTTCGCTCCAGTAATATGGGAGGAAGTTGAAATTTTATATTTTGTATATTGTGTTGCAATATTCGTTAACTATAACTGGTTTTGTGTGAATCCTTTCCATTACTCTCACTGAAGATAAGAAAAAAAAAAAGAAAATGGTATTTGCTTGGCGTTAACTGTTGAGTTCTTTTGATAATAATCATCTCGTTTTGGTAAAGGAAGAGTTATCTTTGATATACCGAGTTGGAGGCAGAGATTCACATGGCGATGCCAGATTCTTGAGGTAAAAGACTTCTCATCTTGGAAATATAAAAATTCTAGAAATTAAGACGAGCTTTTAGCACGAAGGCTGACGAAAAAAAAAAATGTGCTTTATTATTGTAAGGTTTCCTATTTACGAAAATGCTTTAATGGACAGCAGATTAGAAATTCTTCTGTAGCTATTGGTATGTTTATGAGAACAATGACGTGTACTAGGAATATTTATTAATATATTTTTGATATTTGTTATTTCTAATATAGTTTGGTTTTGTTTGTATAGGAGAGTGACAGCCTGTTGATTACGACGACGAGGGTTCCAGGTGATCCGATCAGCGGAACAGCTTGCTCGTGAAATTGACGTGTAAATGGCTGAACTTTCCAGAGACATATGTACACTAAATGCAGTTCTCAGGGAAATTCGCTGAGTGTGACAAGACCGGACCTTTGAATTATAGGTACTACTCACTTTTGCCAGCTGAGTGGACTGGAGCAACGTGAAATAAAGTGTCTTGCTCAAGAACACAACATGCCGCCAGGAATTGGAATCACAACCATACTAGCGTGAGCCGAACACCCTTACAAGTAAGCCATCAGCCTTCACATTGAAAAATAGTTCTAAAACGATTACAGTTTTCTTGTTAATGGCGACAGCTATTTTCAGTCCCAAATTATAAAAAAAAGTTTAACAAATGTTTCTCTAGCGTTTCCAATAAATGATAGTTTGAGGGTTGCCATGTGACCAGACTGTTATCACTATATAAAGCTTTGTATATCGCTGTTAAATTCTTCTACGATATCATATTGTAAAGCACTGTCGCACGACTCCATGCATCCGTTGAACGCATTAAAAAAATGTGTTGTTAATACTAGCAAAATGTTCATAAAAATATTTTCTCAATATAGATATAATGATATTACACCATTGTCATGTATGGTGTCTTATCAATTTCATCTTATCAATTTCGACGACATTGGTACAAAAATATTTTAGAATAGAAACATCATGTTTGACAATATCAAGTGAGATGAATGTTGTTTCTGTTCGTTGTTACTAATTTAAATCAGTTAATGATGGTTCTACCATAATTCTACTGTTAGAGTTAGGCTGCGTTCTTAATATTTTCAGTAATGGCATTTAAGAACATTTCATTGACTATTCTCATCTTCGTAATCACAGGACTGAGTAACTTGCATTTAGTACCAGTTACACACTGGAGTCGATATAATCGACGTAATCCGTTTCTCCGTCCATGTTTGTCCTCTCTGTGTTTACTCCCTTGTGGGTAGTAAAGAAATAGGTATTTCGTCTGCCGCTACGTTCTGAGTTCAAATTCTGCCGAAATCGACTTTGCCTTTCATCCTTCCGGGGTTGTTAAATTAATTACCTGTTGGGTACTGGCGTCGATCCAATCGACTGAACCCCTGCCCCTAAAATTTCGGGCCTTGTGCTTAGAGTAGAAAAGAATAAATCTTTAAATATGTATTCATAAAACATATTTATGCATATGCGTTTAAACGTATATGTAAAGTTTGTATATGTGTGTGTGTATATATGTGTGTATGTGTGTGTGTCTGTGTGTGTATGTGAAATAAGCCAAATAATTTTCCAGCACTTCACGTTTAAGTAAAGATTCTAATCTATCGCTATGTTTAGGTTTACGTGCTAGATATTTTTGCTTTGCTATTTTGGAGTCTATCTTACGAAATGTATGTGATTTATGAATGAAGTTTCAATGTTACAAGTCGGTTAAATTTATAATTTTCAGCTTTGTAACTTCTTTTGGTTTAGTCTTAGAATACGAATGTCTATATTTTTCTTCGATTCTTAATATTCCTAATGTCGAGTATATGCTCCAACTGGTCATGAGGTCATTATTGACAAAGAAGTTATTAATTTTAAACAAACTTTGCTTATAGAGTATTAACAATGAGGAGATTAAATGAAAGAAAAAATAAATCGTGAAGAAGATATGGAGAAAAATATTGATTGCTAGAAACATAATATGAATGTGTAATTTTAATTGAAAGAATATATACAAGAAAATCTAAATTAGTTTCTTAGACGTTAAACACAAACACACACACGCACACAACATATCTAGATATAAATGTGTGTATATATATATATATATATATTGAGATCTATTTATACATATGTACGTATATTTCCGTCAAATTTTCATTATTTCCCAAGCATGCGCACAAAGGTAAAATATACCAAATTACCAAAACCCACCGCAACGCCATCTACCAACAAATGCGATCGGAATAACAACGGCAACAACAGTAGAAAGAATAAAATAGAATAGAGTAAGCCACCAGAGAATTAAACAATAAAAAATTAGAATTATTAATTATTATTTTCTAATATTTTCCAACAAACTTAATTAAAATTCCATCGATATTCAAGGACATATTTAACTTTTAATTTATGTTCCTACGCAATATTACCGAGAAGACTTCTGGTATATGGAATTTTAAACACACACGCGCCAAATCGGGCATATGAAGCGTATAGTTGTGATATGCATGCTCACTCTCACACATACATACATAAAATATATTTACACAGGCCTCATACAACTTATATATATATATATAATACGTATTATATATTATATGAATATTATATATATATATATATATTATATATATATATATATATATATATATATATATATATATATATATTATATATATATATAATTTTAATCCAAACGGGAAACAAAAAACAACAACAATGGAACAATTACAGTATTATTATTAATAGGCGCTCAGGAAAAGGAAGCAGGGAGGTATGACGTTTCGAGCGGAGCTCTTCATTCATATAAAATACATTATTATATATATTATATACATAATATCTATTTAAATATAAGGTGGCGAGCTGGCAGAAACGTTAGCATGCCAGGCGAAATGCTTAGCAGTATTTCGTCTGCCGCTACGTTCTGAGTTCAAATTCCGCCGAGGTCGACTTTGCCTTTCATCCTTTCGGGTTCGATTATATAAGTACCAGTTACACACTGGAGTCGATATAATCGACGTAATCCGTTTCTCCGTCCATGTTTGTCCTCTCTGTGTTTAGCCCCTTGTGGGTAGTAAAGAAATAGGTATTTCGTCTGCCGCTACGTTCTGAGTTCAAATTCTGCCGAAATCGACTTTGCCTTTCATCCTTCCGGGGTTGTTAAATTATGTACCAGTTGGGTACTGGCGTCGATCCAATCGACTGGACCCCTGCCCTTGAAATTTCGGGCCTTGTGCTTAGAGTAGAAAAGAATAAATATTTAAATATGTATTCATAAAACATATTTATGCATATGCGTTTAAACGTATATGTAAAGTTGTGTGTGTGTGTGTGTGTGTGTGTGTGTGTGTGTCTGCATGTGCATGTGTGCGTACATTTGTATGTGGAAGTATATGTACTTGATAAATACATATATGATACATCTGACATGCCGATATATGCGGACACACACACACACTCATATATATATATATATATATATATATATATATATATATATATATATATAATATATATATATATTTGTATATATGTATATATGTATGTATGTATGTATGTATGTATGTATGTATGTATGTTGTGTATTTGTGCGTGTTTGTCTGTCTGTGTATGTATAATATAGGAAAATAATATGACAGATTTTACGCATAACATAAAGTGAAAGGGCGCCAAACAATAGGAAATATGAATAATCTGATAAGAGAAAGTGAACAGCCTCTTCGCCAGCTGTCGTTTGGGATTCCTTGCTGTTTCGATGCCTTGTGTCAGGCTCGCTACTATTTGGTGGCTTTAGTAACTTCTTGAAATATGTTCCTAGGTTTACAGAGATGCATGAGGGCCGACTTTTCTCTTGGAATAGTCTACCTATTAAAGCATTATGGGATTTTGTTTTTACTAACAAGGAAGGTATTTACTTTAATTCATTTAAGATGACAGTATAATGAAACTCTCTGGAAGATGGTTAATTACATTTTACTTGTACACAATGTTATGTGTGGTCTTATAAGTACACCATAAAGGGCGTTGTTTTTTTATGCCCCCTTCAGGAATGTATTGAAGGGGAAGAACTGTGATTAATGAAGTCCCAATTGTGATCATTCCATCGGTTTTTATTCATACATAGTGTTGCGATGAATATGTCTGTCAATGTGCCTTTCGGTCTATGAAATGTCGAATTGGGCGCAATTGTTAGAGCAGAATGATTTGTAGTATTTGCTGCAGCAGTCTGTATTGTGAGTTCAAATCCCGCCGCGGTCAACGTTGTTTTTTTTTATCTTTCAGAGTCGATAGTATTAACTACCAGTCCAAGGAAGTGAATTGTGGGCCGTGTTTAGGCATTTGCAATAAATGCATTGTCGCGTTTGCTTCAGTCCCTTGCGATTTTCGTGATTGGAGTGTAGACTTAATCCGCCACCCAGTTTAACGCCATCACAAAGTACCCAGGGTACCTTGAGTAGAATTTAGACCAGATCTTCAGTCATGATTATAGTTTTGATTCTTATTTCTGTCATAGATGCTCTGGAAAATAAAGGATTACGGGTGCTACCCTTCACCAAGCTGTAAAACGTAATGTCTGTAAGGATTAAGGAAGAGTTGACTTATATTTCTTGCTACTGACCACATATTGACTTTCTCTCCTTCGCTCAGGTGATCTAATTAATTTGTATCGCCAGAGTTTTAGCGATTGTTTCCGTAATATATTGTCGTATCTGGGAGTATTTCCACGTTAACATAACAATCAATTTAATCAAGTTTGTCTCTTAATTTTGCAGGACTTGACCGAATATATTTAGACCGTTGCCTACACTACATATCAAAACAAACTGATTTGTTATAAACACTTAGCACTGGCGACGTCGTCGTCGGTATTGTCATCTCTGGCACTAAAGACAACAAGGACATTCCAGCCATGACTTGTCCTTATTTTAGACACAGTTTATCCAAGACTACATTTTCTAATGTGCCTTTCATTATTTTTTTAGCCCGAATCATTACTGGTACCGCAGACTTAAAAATATTCCAGTCGTGATCTGTCTTTCTTATAAGAGTAAAAATAAATAACTGGGATCTCTTGATTGGTGTTTTTAGGTAAAGGCTAACCGTAGTTATGAAAGTGTATAATTATGATCAAAGGTGATCCAGTCGTAACCTCCCCTTATTTTATTCTTCAATGCAGAATATTGTTCTTTTTTGGAATGACCAGATTTATTTCTGCCATTATCGTCTTTTTGGATAGTTTCGCTTCAAAAGTTCTTAGATTTTCTTCATGTCTTTCATTTTGACTACTTTCAATAAAAATAATCAATGGACGATATCTCAAATTTTTCATTTGCGAGATAATGTTTACGGCATATTGGTGAGTGAATCACTGAGGGTAGCTGAAGCGAAACTGTTTTCAAATAAGAATTGAAAGTTTGTCGCAAAGAACTAGATTTAACGAACAAACAAACGAAAACATAAAACTACTTTCTGTTGTGTGTCTTCTCTCACAATTTCGATGTGGTGTCAAGACTAGATTCAACATTGATAACAAGTGAATCATAAACCGCCTTACTTTTGGCGTTCTTCATTGTAAATTCTGAAGAAGAAAAAAGGAAGAAGAATTTCTTGAATTAAACATACAATTGGATGTTAGATTTTTTCTTTAGTTGCATCATTTAGTTTTTATTTCAATTGGATGTTAATGTTTTAGCTTTGCTGTTTTGCTATTTTATCACCTTCGTCGCCAGATTTTATAAGAGAGCAATAGAGTGAGTGAGTGAGAAACAGAAAGAGAAAGAGAGAGAGAGAGAGGGGGAGACAGCGAGAAGCAGAGAGAGAGAGAGGAGAGAGAGAGAGAGAGAGAGTGTGTGTGATGGAGAATGGAAGATGATAACTTTATATTATTTTGCCTCATTTATTATCTATTTTTGTCATACTCACTGGTTGCACAGCGAATGTGAGAACAAGAGAAAGTATTATGTTGTGAAATGATGTAGACGCGAAACGTTCGTGTGTGATGACTTACAGAAATGTGTAATACAGTTGCATCTGCCGTTACCAAACAAATGCCACCCTCCACCGCTCCTAATTGTTTTACTCACAGACAGCCAACTCCCCGCCACACCTGACGACACTTTCCTCTTTATTCTGGTAGAAAGACAATTTCAATGTAATTCACAGAACTAAATGTAGCAGAATCAATCTATTTGGCTTCAATTGTTTACGGCAGTTACTTTGATATTGTTTGGAATTTAATTTTGTTATAAGTTCTCGAATTCTTTTATTCTTTAACTTTTAATTTTCCATTCAAAACTTCATTCCATTTATTTACTTCTTTTAGTAAAGAACACAAAACTACAAATTATCTTCGTATTTTTATTTATTATTATTATTATTATTATTTTTCTTTTCTTTCTAGTCAAAGGACCGTATATTTTATTGTTCGTTTCTTTTAATCTTTGCTGGTTTCAGCTTTTTAACTACGACCATAATGAAGACTTGCTCGAAAGTAGTTCGTCGACCAAATCACCTCACGACTTGTTGCAGTAAGGTATCTTTATTCATATCCATTTGTCGTACCGCATCATCCGTGGTTTTGCCGTTTCTATGTCATTTAAAAAGAAACCCACATTTTTCACTGCAGGAAATGTATGTATGTATGCGCGTATGTATGTCTCTCTCTTAATATATCTATATCTATATATACACCCATAGACACCCACCCACACACACACACATGCACGCACACACACATACACACATACACGCACACACACGCACACACACGCACACACACACACACACGCTCATTCCTTTTACCGTAAACTAATTTCCGCCGAGAATCTAAGATACTATTCTCTACTGAATGGTAGCTCGACAAATTCCTCCTTGCTAAGAAAATTCTTAGAATTTTTAAAACTCGGGGAAAATATTCTTAGTGAAGAACCGGAAGATATGCAAAAGTGATGCCAAAATCAGACAAAAGGTGGCACTAATATCGAAAGGAAAGACGGAACGTAATACCAAATATGCATTGATGCGTACTGGTACAACTTTTCTAGGATTAACTTTGCTGACAGGTGGAATGGTATGATTACGTAACATAAATTCGTAACGCAGAGCTTTTAATGTTAAACCGAATAAACACATATAGTAAGTTGATTAATTTATAAAGACATGGCATAAATTTAAACCACCCTCATTTATCATGTACAGTTGGCTATCAATCATGCACCCGCCAGAACGCGTTTCCGTACCCAGAAACGTAGGCATGCACATATGCACCAAGAAAAAATATATATACGTATATACGTACATATGTACATAAATACGTATGAACATACATGCGTATACGCATATATTGTTCACTAGCAGAGTTACCCGGCGTTGCCCGAGTTACAATTGAAGAATTATACTTTTCTGTTATATTTTTTCTCTAATAAACTGGAATATCTATGTTTCGAATTTTATCAAAATTGGATATGAGGGATATTTCCCTCTTTACACAACCCCCAAAAATTGTAATCGTGCCATATATATCCCATACCACTGATTTTTATGCGCATATTCCAAATTCCAGTCTTATTGAACCTGTTAAAAAGATTTTGCTCCTGAAAAATGAAGGTCATGGAGCACTAAAATGTGAGAGTTAAGGCCCCTATTCGAGGTGGGCATCTTAATGTCAACCAGAGAAATTGAATTGTTGAGAATCTTTTTAACGTGGGTCTTATATCTATTGTTTGAATTTCTTTGAAAGAGGAAATATATGTTCACTGGGTTTGTAAAAGAGAGCAAAGCTACAGGAAACCAAAAGACGAATGATCACAATAAGCATTCAGATACCCTACTGTAGTCGTTACCACTCCCAATGTAGGATTCCTCACCATCCAGGTAACAGGCACAGCCGTAAGATGCATTACGAATCTATAGCAATTGAAGGGGCGTGACCCAACTGAAATAAACATTAACAACTGTGTGACGTGAGGTCTAAGGATAAATTAAAGTGTCACCTCTGGAGTTTGCAAATGACCACTCTACTGATACGTAACTGGACAGAATAAATTTAAAATCTATAACTGTCTTTGAATAACCAGTCACTCATCTAGGAAGGCCTTGAAATCAATGTTACCATCTGGGGACTATGTGTGACCGAGTGATAATAAAAAGACTGAAAGGAGGTCTGCAATCAAATAATTTTACTCAACACTTTGCAACTGAATCAGTGGAGGCAAAGATGCCCCTCATTTACTTGACAATTTATGCACCACATTGCAGAAATCACAATCTAAGTGTATGTCAAAGCAAACTGTTACACTGTTGTACCATTGAATTAGAAATAATGCCCAACCTACAGCTTCCAAGAGCAGAACTGTATTCGTTTTTGCTTTGATAAAATGACAAAATTGTGGGTGTTAAGTCCCCATGGAGGGGTCTTTCTAACTTTGTAAACAGATGAAATTTTATGAATATTACATCATTTATGTCTAATATCTATGGTTAAAATTTCCTCAACAGCAAAAATATATGAAGTGTCATGGGGGTTATGGCCCTTATGCATAAAATATAATTTCCAAATTTTATAAAGATCCATTCAGTACTTTTGACCTAATGTTGGATCATAAAAGAAATAACAAAAATTTGGGAGTTAAGGCTCCCATTAGGGTGTTTTGTATATATATATATATATATTACACACACACACACATACAAAGATAAATTGATAGATACAACTGAGTGGGCAAACAAAAATATGAGACACAGCCTAGTGCTTTTTTATGTTGATAAGCCTAGTACTTATTCTATTAGTTTGTTCTCGTGAAACCAGTAAGTTATGTGAATGTAAATAAATGAACAGCAGTTGTGAAGCAGTGATGAGGGCGAAACACAGAGACAAAGACACACACATACACTTACATATATACACAGTTATATATACAATTGATTTGTTACAGTTCCTGTCTACGAAATCTATATATATTGTTGTTGGCATCTTTTTTGTCTCGGGAGACAATGGAGTTGCGCATAAAATAATCTAGTCCGGCTTTTACATTTCATGTCCTAATACATCTCTTGCCGTGGATGTGTAGTCCTATCCTAGACAAACACTCTCTCTGGCAGGTGCCGCAAATGTAGCGAAGACTTTGCCTGGCTGGTTGTAATGTCATACTTTCTTGTTGACGTCTTTTTTCTTGTCTTTCCATTTCTCCTCTCTCTCTATGTCACTCCTTTGTGTTCCCTCTTTTATGGTACGTCACCAATCTCCATGGTTGCTGGCAACTGCTTCCCAGTTGGTAATATTGATGCTGCAGTCATTCATGTCCCTTTTGCAAACATCCTTGTATCGTAAGAACGGTCTTCCCACAGACCTAGTTCCCCTAGCAAGCCCTTCGTTGAGTATGTCCTTGGAGATTCTGCCATCTTCCATACGGCTAACATGTCCAAGCCATCTCATACATCTTTGTGTGAGGAGTGCAAACATGCTTGATATTCTTGCTTGCATGAGGACATCTTTGTTGGGGACATGATTCTGCCATTTGATGCGAAGGATTTTCCGGAGGCAGCGCAGGTGGAAGATATTTAGGCGACGCTCTTGGCGTGTGTATGGCATCCAAGTCTCACTTCCAAGTCTCACTTCTACTTACCAAGTCAAAGGCCTTTGCTAGATCAATGAAGGCCACATATAATGGCATTTTCTGCTCTCTGGACTTCTCCTGAAGTTGGCGTATGGAGAATATCATGTCAATAGTTGATCTGCTTCTTCTAAAGCCACACTGCGATTCTGGATAAATTCGAGAAGCAATTAGTTGCAGCCTGGACAGGATAACGCGTGCAAAGGCCTTTCCAATAATGCTTAGAAGAGATATTCCACGGTAATTGTTACAATCATCACGGTCACCTTTATTTTTGTAAAGCGTAATGGTGTCAGTATCCCGCATATCCTGAGGGACTGTACCCTCTCCCCAGTACTGACACAGAAGCTCCAGAAGGTGCCGAAGCAGGATAGTGTTTTTGCCGGTTTTGATAATCTCTAAGGGGATGCCGTCTTTTCCCGGAGCCTTGTTACTTGCAAGGGAGTCAATAGCCTTGGTGAGCTCTGCTATAGATGGCAGACTGTCAAGTTCACACATGACTGGCAAGATCTTGACACCCTCGATTACAATCTCCGCTACCGTGGTCTCCCGTGAGTAGAGATCCTAGTAGTACTCCACCCATATATCCATTTGCTTGCTTTGGTCCTTGATGAGATCTCCAGTTGTTGATTTCAGAGGGGCTAACTTGGTTGCAGATGGGCCGAGGGCCTTCTTCAAACCGGCATACATCCCATGGGTGTCGCCACTGTTAGCAGCTGACTGGATATATATATATATATATATATATATATATATATATATTATATATATATATATATATGTATATATATACATATATACTTATTCAATCCACCCCGAAAGAATGAAAAGCTAAGTCGGCCTCGGCAGAAATTGAACTCCGAACGTAAACGGCAGACGAAATACTGCTGAGAATTTTGTAGGTGTACATATATATACACACATATATATACATCATGTACATTAATATATGTATGGATATATATATATATATATATATATAATATATATATATATTATATATATATATATACACTTACTCACATATACTCATTAATATATATACACATATATCTTGGAAAATATGTATGTATGAAGTATGTAGATGTATTTTTGTTCTTGTCCATTTTGGTAGCATTGAAAAAAATCTTTGTACTTCAATTTTCTCAGAATTAATCTACGATTGACTGGAAAAAATACTCTGTACCATATTTCTATGAATAATATCTATTTATTCATTCCCTGGAGTTTCTTTATCTCAGGTCTGTTCACCTGAAGGGGAAAAAACATATATATATATTCTGAAAATTCTGTCTTTTGTTTTGCAATTCTGTCTTGTAATATGTATATTTTATGTATGTGTCAAACATCATACGTACGTACGTACCTACCTACCGGCCTACATACATACCTACCTACCTACCTACCTACCTACCTACCTACCTACCTACCTACTTACCTACCTACCTACCGACCGACCGACCGACCTACTTACCTACCTACGTACCTACCTACCTACCTACCTACCTACCTACCTACCACCTACCTACCTACCTACATACATACATACATACATACATACAAACATACATACGTGCATACATACATACGTATGTACGTACGTACATACAGACAGACGCCCACACACCTGCACTCAGCCCCATACACGCATATATATATATATATATATATATATATATATGGATATATAAAAATACATAGATATACATATACATATATACTTCCATCCATCCATATATATATATAATGGGAGCGTGCTTTATTTATATATATGTATGTATATTATATGTATATATATGTGCATATATATATATATATACATTTATACATATATATATATATAATGCATATATATACATATATAAACATATATATATATATATACAGATATATACATATATACATATACATATACACACACACACACACACACACACACACCACACACACACATATATATATATATATATATAATATATATATATATAATATATATATATATATATAATGACAAATAATAAATGAAAAGATAACGGAAACAATTTTTCAGTAGAGAGAGGGGGATATGAATTGCGTCAATAGAATATTGGACCTTTTTGTGAAAATCCGTTCAGTTCTTTAAAATGTTTTTCTTTTCTCATTTCCAATGACAATTTACACACTTTATTAGTCTTTTGTCCCTAACAACATAAAACTAAAAAATCATATATTGTGAACATTTGTAGGTTAGTTTTCGTGTTCTATTGGTGTGTTTCTCATTCATATCGCTCCCAGACATTTTGTAGACTAAATGCCAAGTCCTTCATTATTGGATTATATATAATTCGTGCTGCTTTGAATTAGGTGTCAGAAAAATGCCTTGCGCTATTTCTTTCGGTTCTTCGCATTCGTGGTTCAACACTCCACAATGGTGAACCTTGCCTTTCAACAGTCCGAGATTTGTGATGTAAAGAAAGAAGCAGGTACTTAGGTAAAAATTATCAACGAAGCACTTTCCCCTCATAGCTGATGTCCTTGGGACTAAATTAGAGTCTATTATTGCTATGATTATAATACTGAGAGCAAGAACGACGACGATGCCGACAAGATCCTTTCTATTCAAGACACTAGGCTTTTTTATTCTAGGCACTAGGATGTAGACACTTAGAGTGACTGGTACTTAATTTATCGATCCCGAAATGTTGAAAGGCAAAGTTGACCTCGGCAGAATTTGGACACAGAACATGAAGACAGAGAAAATGCCGCTAAGAGGTTTGTCCGCCATGCTAACGATTCTACCAGATCTCCGCCTTAATAATAATAGTAATAATAACAATAATAATAATAATAATAATAATATAATAATAATAATATAATAATAATAATAATAATAATAATAACAACAACAATAATAATGACGATGACAACAACAACAACAATAATAATGAATAGGAATGATAAAAAATGGTACTGAAACCTAATTGAAAACGATACCAGGCTTACCATCCCTACAGGAAGTGCAAAAAATCATGTTAGCTGGAATGACTCATGTATTGAGAAGAGCATTATCGCTGTGAAAACAACATCCATTCATGAATGTATTTATTTATTAATTGTTTTAAATACATATTTTACCAGTGAATTTGCGTGTGTAAATACAATGAGCTTCTCTGCCCTATGTGTACGGAAAACACTCTGCGAGAAATGGAAGAAAATTTGAAGAAAGAAGGCCAAAAAAAAATATAATATCGTTCTCAAGAATTTTATGTAACCTTTCAGAATTTTGCGGCAAGCAAGTGTTTCCACTCCATCCTCATTTTCTTGTTAATCTTAACCTTGAATAAATTGACGAAGGCATGGATAATAAGAACAATAGTGAGATCTGTGGCTCTGCCTTGAATTAGGCGTCGAAACCTAATCTGCACTCCGGCCCACCACTCGTCTCGACCACTCGAGCAAAGGTGCTTTGAAAACACGCTGACATCTGCTCGAAATCAAGTAGCACGTGGTCCCATGGTCTTTCACAGATCGAATTATAGCATTGTTGCTTCGTTGCGCTCCTGCCATTTGGTCCCGTCGAACGACATTCCTTCCTTCGTATCCTAAATTATGGGCGTTAACTCCAACAACCAGAACTTCGCGCTTTACATTGATGGATTAGCCGAGGATCAAAGTTGTCGCTAGCACGTCTGCTACGATAACATACCTACGTGCCTCTTTTAAATTTCTAACCAGGTTTCCATTTAATCTAGTTTCCTCTATTCTTTGTTCCTTACTAAACACTTTCCATTCTGTTCCAGTTACGCTTGTCAAGATGAATCACCATTTCTAGTTTATCTTTCCTTGTCTCGCCATCAACACCTGCCTAATTGGCTACTCTGGCTTCAGCAAGCATGCGCAACGGCAAAGCGGTTTGTAGCTGCCAGTAGAAGGGTCCCTGCTAATGAAGTCTATCTATGCCGAGCGCACAGGTCATAGATTTGTAGCCTTTGTAGCTGAGGGCTTTAAATTATAGATAGCCTATGCTACTTCTCTCTACTGGTATAAACAGAACTCTGTCTCTATTCGATCTGAAGGTTTGTCCAACTCAACACATTCAGTTGCAGTTGGAAATGTTTAAATAGGTTTCAGCTATTTGGCGTCCCACTCTCCAGTTGGATAGCTCCACTAAGGCTCATCGTGCATTCAAAACACCGTTCATGTCTCTACAATCACTAGGGGGCGTGATCTTCCCACGACCGATAGAAACATAGTCGTCCCATCCTGTCGGGGCGTAAACACTCATTAGCCAGAAACTAAGGCCTTCATTCTTGACTATGCTCAGTACCACCGTTTTATTCCGTGAAGTGTTCTTCCTTTCTTTCTTTCTTTCTTTCTTTCTTTCTTTCTTTCTTTCTTTCTTTCTTTCTTTCTTTCTTTCTTTCTTTCTTCCTCTTTTTCTTTCTTTCTTTCTTTCTTCCTTTCTTTCTTTCTTTCTCTTTTTCTTTCTTTCTTTTTCTCTCTTTCTTTCTTTCATTCTTTCTCTTTTTCTCTCTTTCTTTCCTTCGTTTTTCTTTCTTTCTTTCTTTCTTTCTCTCTCTCTCTCTTTCTTTCTCCCCCTCTTTCTTTCTTTGCGCGTTTCTTTCTCAATTATATCAACCTTCCTATTTCTTAACATTGTATATTTTTTCTCATTTCATTCTATTGAATTCTGTGGTTATAAGAAATTCATAATATTTCTTCACACACACACACACACACACACACACACACAAGCATGCAACCACACCTTTTTGGTTCTTCTTTTAAACAATACTTTCTAAAATGGCAATATTTTAAAATCCATCTCACCGAAACTACCCCATCGAAACTAAACAGAACAAACTTAAAAAAAACAAACAGAGAACGAAAATACGCACGAAGGATGATGAGACGCAAAGGAAATTTCAATTTTCAGACATTTTTCATTGTCGTGGTAAACATAAAAAAACAAAGATAACCAAAAGTAAGATATTGCATTTCATTTTTTTTTTAAAAAAAAGTAGGCGAAAAATAAAACTAATTATAAACTATGGAGAAAAACAACAACACAAACACTTTAAAAGCACCAACACAGAGAACCAGTAAGTAAAACTATACCTACATTAGTTACATGCGCTGTCCGTCGCTCTCTTTCTCTCTGTCTCACTGTCTATTGCTCTCGTCTCTCTCTCTCTCTGTATATATATATATATTATATACTATATAATATATATATATATATATATATATATATATATATATATTATATATACATACATACATACATACACACACACACACACACATATATATATATATATACACATATATAATATAATATATATAATATATATGTATGTATGTGTATATATGTATATATATATTTCTACTAGTGCTAATCTCATTGCCTCTTACTCTCTCTCCTTTCTCTCTCTCTCCTCTCTCTCTCTCTCTATTTCTCTTTATGCTAATCTCTCTCTCGCCCCTTCTCCCTCTGCGTCTCTCTTTCATTCGCCCTGTCCGTCTCCGTCTTCTTGGCTTTGCCTCTTTCTCTGAGAGATGATTTTCTATTACGTGTGCACTTAGACGAAATAATTCCTCACCCGCGTCTATTCCCTGCCTCCTGAATTCTCTTGTATCAAACAGTGTTCAGGAAAGGTGACACATTAGTAATTGAATCTGATATGAAACTGAATAATAATAATAATAATAATAATAATAATAATAATGATAATAATATCAATAATGATGATGATGATGATGATAATAATTATGATGATGATGATGATGATAATAATAATAAAAATAATAATAATAATAATAATAATAATAATAATAATAATAATAATAATAATGGGATGATGATGATGATGATGATGATGATGATGATGGTAATAATATTATGGTAAGGTTGATGATAATGGTAATAATATCATAATGAAAACAATAATAATAATAATAATAATAATAATAATAATAATAATAAAAAATAATAATAATATGATAATAATAATAATAATAATGCTTCCTTTAGCCTATAAGGATTATTATTATGATGAAGACGAAAACAAATATGGGATATATACAAAAACTGCAAAAAAAAAAAACAAATATCGAAAGGAATTACAATTATATAATATCCAGACACACACACACACACAACCACATATACGCTGAGCTAAGTGCAATACATACATACATACATACATATATATATATATATATTTATATATATAATACATATATATATATACGTATTATATATATGCACATATGTATGTATGTACGTGTACACATATATATATATATATATATATATATATATATAATATATATATATGTACGCATATAGTTATATGTGTATAGACAGGTCGAAGAAAAAAGCCATTTGAGCGAGTGAGGAGAAAAGATGTAGCCATGTTGAATGGTGCATACAAGAAATTAATGTGTTTGTTTGTGGCAAAAAGAAGAAAAGAAAAAATAACGCAGTAGGGTGGAATTTGGAAGTTTGCATGAATTAAAATATATTGCGATGGTCTATGATGTTTTGAAA
>NW_021833032.1:5000-7500 GCF_006345805.1 Octopus sinensis
CACATATATGCATACAAATATATATATGCATATACATATATATGTACACACATATACACATACATGCATATACACATACACACACACACACACACATATATATATATATATATATATATATATATATATAAGCATATCTATCTACATAGTATACACATATATATATTCATATATATATACATAATGAAACTATTAAAAGTGAAATTATAAAAGTGAAACGTTTATATATTTATACACCCCCCCACGCACATATATACATATACATATATATACATAAATATATATATGCATATGCATACATATATATATATATGTACATGTACATTAGTATAATACATATATTATATATATATATATATATATATATATATATATATATATATATATATCTATATATATTATATATATATATATATATATACATACAGGTATATATGTACCTGGTGAGAGTATTATAACTTACTCCATCGAAGGTTTCACTTCGAGGTTTGAGACACAATACTGAACCAATGCCAAATTGCATTGCTTCATCCCTAAAAGTCTACATCTTCACAATCCTGAAGTTCTTTTAGTATTATCTTAATCCTTAAATCCTTAAAAATGTTTTAGCCCGAAGGCCGCGGCCTTGCTGGAGCATGTAAAGTTTTATTTGATTTGGTTGTACCTTTTTAGAATGCATTGGAACAGACAGGGATATAAAGGATTTTATATTGAGTGAGGTCATTATTATTAATATTATTACTGTTATTGTTATTTTTATTATTATTATATTCTATGTTTGACTTTTGCTTTATATTCGTACAAGTTGGCTCCAAGTCTCACCCAGAGACCTCAAGAGACAACAGGTTGGAAGGTCATGTTGTTGTTATGCCTAGTGTGCCATATTGGTGGGGGGAGGGGAGTTTTTAGTGTTGTACTAATCAATGTCTAAAACCGAAAATTACGTTTGTTTTAAACCTTGAGATTACATAGAAAGTATTTTGCGTAGGATATGAGCAGTTCCCATGAGCACTATCTTTTGAATTTCTGTCATTTTGGGGTTTCCTGGTATTTGAGTTAGGTAGCTATCAGCCCCTTTTGCTATCATTCCCAGGGCACCTATGACGACAGGTATTGTTTTAGTCTTCAGGTTCCACATTTTGCTGATTTCTATTTCAATTTATTTCTATTTATTATTATTATTATTATTATTATTATTATTATTATTATTATTATTATTATTATCATTATTGTTGTTGTTGTTGTTGGTATTACACACTGTTAAGTTCATGATTTGACAAATGCATTAATGGAAATTCTAGTCTTTTTTTAATACGTCCCTTAAATTTGTTTGAGATTGATGTTTTAATTGTTATCCTTCTGGGTTCAATAATATAGAATGTCAATATATCAATATATATATATATATAATTATTTACTCTTTTACTCTTTTACTCTATTAATTGTTTCAGTCATTTTGACTGCGGCCATGCTGGGGCACCGCCTTTAGTCGAGCAAATCGACCCCGGGACTTATTCTTTGTAAGCCCAGTACTTATTCTATCGGTCTCTTTTGCCGAACCGCTATGTAACGGGGACATAAACACACCAGCATCGGTTGTCAAGCAATGCTAGGGGGACAAACACAGACACACACATACACATACATACATATATATATATACATATATACAACGGGCTTCTTTCAGTTTCCGTCTACTAAATCCGAGGCTATAGCAGAAGACACTTGCCAAAGATGCCACGCAGTGGGACTGAACCCGGAACCATGTGGTTGGTTGGCAAGCTACTTACCACACAGCCACTCCTGCGCCTATTTGAGGGAATATTATTCCTAACTTACAGGGAAAAATTCAATTTAGAAATACTAAATCAAATTTCACAACATAAAATATATACATAAAAAATTAGAAAAAAAACACCTTTTTTCAATTCAAAATGAACAATTAAATTACACTTAGCAAATATATAGGTTTTTATTATTATTTTGTAATTTACTTAATCATCGGTATATTATTGTTATTTTATTTTTAATATTTCTATTATATGTAATTTATATATATATATATATATATATATATATATATATATATATATATATATCTGAGACTTTATCAAAAACTCATTATTGTTATTGTTGCTGTTGTTATCATTGTAGACGGTGGCTGCTCTGTTACACTTCTTCATTCTGACATCTCTAATGTGGACGGCTGTTGAAGCCCTTCATATCTTCGTGCGTATGCCATCTTCTACGATAAAGAGTTCAATTGTGGCGTGGGGTAAGTAGCTGAAATGAGTTGGATATATGTTGATACAAAAGGTGTGAAAAATCTAATAGTTTTATATAGGAAATTTGATAGTTATTTATGTATATATATATATATATATATAATATATATATATATATGGAGAGAGAGAGAGAGAGAGAGAGAGAGAGAGAAATTTAATAGTTATATATAGACGATAAACGTAGATTATAAAGAAATAGATTCTTAGGTTTAGCC
>NW_021833032.1:12500-27500 GCF_006345805.1 Octopus sinensis
CGTAGCTCAAAGAAAGTGACGAGCAGTCTGAACACGAAATAAAGAAAAGCGTGTTTTTGGCATCTTTAGTGTGACCTTCTTGTTCGTGTTATCTTGGGTCATAGCATTCATCGCTGTGGAAGAAGGAGTTGGAGTGTTTCACATACTCTTCATTATCTTCAATATCCTTCTCGGAATGTTTATCTTCATATTCTACTGTATATGCAAGAAAGATGCCAGAGATGCCATTTCCTCATGTGCATGTAACCGAGAGACAGCGAACGTCATTATAAACCAATGAGAACCAATAAGAGTGAGTGCAATTTTATATTTCTTATTTCTCCCACTGCCATAACCAAAACCAATATGTCACAATGGGGCTAATCACAAACACCAACATAAACCATTGTCAACATCGTAACCATCTGTATGTATGTATATATATATATATATATATATGTTAGAAGTATTGGGGGTGATGTACAGATTTAATACATATGAAAGAAAAAAGGTGTTTGGAATGCTGGATGGTTAGAAAAATATATATTTATTTACCTATCACATATTATTTCTTCATATTAGCGCTTTCAACTACTCCTGTAGTTTCATCAGTGCTAATATGAAGGAATAATATGTGATATGTAAATAAACATATATTTTTTACAACCATCAAGCATTCTGAACACCTTTTTTCTTTCATATACACACACACATATATATATATATATGTAAATTATAAATTAGGGTATCTACGAGATACCACCATGCTGAAAATAGCAGCTATGATCTGACTCTAAAACCATCTTAACTGTCCATATAATTATCACCTTTGAAGGTTATTTTTTTCCAAGCTGGCTACTTGATAAAATCGATATTTTATTCTAAATGAACGATCTTATCCTTATTTATATAAATATGTATATATGTATGTATGTTTATATGTATGTGTGAGTGTGTATGTGTGAGTGTGTATGTGTGTGCATACAGGTTGAGATGCTTAGGCTATCTTCTAAATTAGGCAAAAATGAAAATAATACTGACACATCATTTTCACTGATAATCACCAGAAAAACATACAAATATTTTGAAAGACTAAATTTATTCAACAAATCCGCCATTGGCTTCAACGACGGTCTCCAGATGACTTCAAGATCGCCTGCAACTCTTCCGGACGGTCTCCTTGTTAAGTTGGTGAATGCTGCCATAATCCCTGTCTTCAGTTCATCTTTGGTGTGACAGGGAGTTTTGTTGATCCGTTACTCAACTGCGCCCCACACATAATAATCAAGTGGGTTGTAATCTGGGACGTTAGACGGCCAGATGGTAGGGGTGGTGTGGTCGCATAAATTTCCTGACATCCATTACTGGGTTCTGCTTGTGCGGCAAGGTGCAGAGTCCTATTGCCAGACATGGAGAGTCTTCCAGCAACTGCCCCTTTTACCCAAGGTGTCACTAACTTCTACAGATATTTGAGGCCGTGCCAGAAGATAAATGGAGGCATAACTAGTGATCACTCCAAACACCATGATGTTGACTGAATGACAACTCTGGGTACATGTTACTACTGGAACTTCCGGGGCGAATACCAAGCAGAACAACATGTCGTTTCCAAAGTATCTAGCTGTGTGAATTGTGTCATAATAACAAATGGAGCCTACTATAATGCTTAGTCGACAAAATCTAAGACAACAATGCGCTAAATTAGAAAAAATATAAAACGCCGACAATTCAACCCTTGCACCCTCAATGCCTTGTGAGTGGATTTGGTAGACGGAAACTGAAAGAAGCCTGTCGTATATATGTATACATATATATATATATATATGTATGTGTGTGTGTTTGTGTGTCTGTGTTTGCCCCCTAGCATTGCTTGACAACTGATGCTGGTGTGTTTACGTCCCCGTCCCTTAGCGGTTCGGCAAAAGAGACCGATAGAATAAGTACTGGGCTTACAAAGAATAGGTCCCGGGGTCGATTTGCTCGACTAAAGGTGGTGCTCCAGCATGGCCGCAGTCAAATGACTGAAACAAGTAAAAGAGTAAAAGAGTATATATATATATATATAGAGAGAGAGAGAGAGGGGGGAGATAGAAGGCGCGTGGCTTAGTGGTTTGGTTATTTTGCTCACCATCGTAAGGTCATGAGTTCAATTCCTGGCGAGGCGTTGCGACCTTGAGCAAGATTTTATTCCATGTTGCCCCAGTCCAATCAGCTGACAAAAATCAGTTGTACCTGTATTTCAAAGGGGCCGGCTTTGTCACATTCTGTGTCATGCTGAATCTCCCTGAGAACTGCGTTAAGGTTACAAGTGTCTGTGGAGTGCTCAGCCACTTGCACATTAATTTCACGAGGAAGCTGTTCCGTTGATCGTATCAGCTGGGACGCTCGTCGTCGTAACCGACGGAGTGCTCTCTCGTTATATTTCTATAGATAATTGTACATGAAATTTAAACACAGTCATAAACAGAACAACGTAAAGTCTTCACTGTGCCATAGATAGATATATGTAAAACATACATCCACAGAATAGAACTAAGAAGTTTCTCATATTTTCCTTCTCAACTTGCCCAGTTTTTCTGGAAGATATTCCTGAACCAATATTGTCAGGATTGTACAACATATTCCTCATAATTAAATTCTCATTACTAGTTTCTGTAATTAATGTAAACTATGTTTTTGAATATAAATTGTGTATGATTCTTCTGTAATTCATATGTTTAACGTATGGGGAAATAGCAGATGACAATTGGGGTTATATATAAAACATAAGGGCTCGGGTTATTTTACTTTATTTTATAGAAGTTTTTTCTCATTGTGTTTCCAGGTTCAAGTTCTGATAATGAAACAGATGTTGGAACAGCAGAGACGAGAACATAATTAAGAATATAAAAAATTAATGTCTTTGAGAATCTTCTTTTCTTCTTATATTACATTAAACATGCTTGCATAAAAGAGAACTTCATTTTTATCTATCAATACAACACTACGAAACTTAGACACTTTATAAACAGCAATGTACTTTAAACCTTCTTATTTTCTGTAACTCACAAAATCTAACATCATATGGTTTGTAATTCTATAGATATTTTCTAACTGCCAATTTTCACTACTAATTTTCAATATAATCTTTAACTTTTATTAACGAAGAAATAAATGTGGTTTCTTAATACAATATGTTTTGTTTTTATTTGAAACATCGTTATATTCTACTGTAAGTTAAAAAAACGCATGGGGAGAGAGACAGACAGACAGACAGATAGAGTGATTTCGTCAGTTACTAATTACTCCACTAAAATCCACGCCACCATCTCTTCAGTTATCCGGCCAACGGATAACTGAAGAGATGGTGGCGTGGAATTCCACCTCGGCATCCGAAACTCGGAGTTTTATCTTGGCTACCGAATACATGTCACATATTACATTTACAGATGTATCTCTCTATATATAAAACTTAGAATGTGTGTGTGTCTGTCTGTCTGTGTGTTTCCCTAAAACTTGAGAACTATACAGCCAATTTTACTCAGCTGGCAAACAATGAGTTGTATCTGTAATTCATGGGGCCAGCCTTGTGGCACTCTGTGTCACCCTAAATCTCCCTCCCTGAGAACTACGTTAGGGGTACACGTGTCTGTGGAGTGCTCAGCCACTTGCACGTTAATTTCACAAGCAGGCTGTTCTGTTGATCATATCAGCTGGGACACTCGTCGTCGTAACCGACGGGTCGTTCTTATGTATATATATTTATATTTAACGTAGATAACAAGCATTATAATATAGTTTTAAGGGAGGTAACTCTTAAATATAGATCGTATAAATTAGAGTAGCCTCCCTTGAAATAAAATATCCATGTTAATGTTACTATTGATATTTCTGTGTGTGTCTGTGCTTCTTTCCTTGTGTCTGTTTGTGTATGGCTTTATGTGTGTGTCAGTGTGGGTGCGCGCGCGCGCAGGTGAATGTGTGTGTGTGTGTTTGCGTGTGTATGTGTGTGTTTGTGTGTGTGTGTTTGTGTGTGTGAATGTGTGTGTGTGTGAATGTGTGTGTGAAAGAGTGTGTCTGTGTATGTGCGTGTGCGTGTTTGTATGTGTGTGTGTGTGTGTGAATGTGTGCGTGTGTGTGTGTGTGTGTGTGCTTGTGAGAGAGAGGTAGGGAGAGAGAAAAGCATAGTCGGTGGAGGAAACAGTAAGAAGCTCTATATCCTTACATCGAAGTTTGTAGCAGTTTACTCTTTACCCTGGATTTCTTTCATTCAATGGATTGTGGCCATGCTGGAGCACTGCCTTGATGAGTTTCTGTCAGGTACACTGGACCTGTTTATTTATTTGTAATGTCTTCTTATTCTTGCTGAACGTTTCTTTATAGAGACATAAACAAAGCAACGCCGTGCCAGCCTGCGATCGTAGGATAAGGACACACATAAACATGAACACTCACACTCACATACACACACAAACACACACATAGAGACTTCACAAGCTCCGTGAGGGGTTAACGCCCATCTCCAACCTAAGGTAGACCAAATTTGTTTTTCATGTTTACACTCAATGTAAATGTTTGCAACCTGGCGTCGAATTGGAAACAAGGGCTTTTCCTCGATGACCTCAGGACGCCTAATTTGGATATGGTAGTAGTTAGAGAAACCTGGATGAGTGGAATGACAAGCATTTCTCTCCTCCTAAACTGCTACGAGATATTTCGTTCTCCTGGTCACCCTGGAGGTGAAGTGAGTACACATGTTGGAGACTTAACCCACCACTCCCACGTTTGTGTGATTTTTTACGGAGAACCATGTTTTAGGTTATGGAGATAGCGATTCCACAAACGAAAAAAATTCAGAAAAATCGCAATTTCAAAATTTTCAATTGCGCCCTCTCTTTCTTCGTTTTTCTCTTTCTCCAGAATTTTATTTTGACAAAATAGGTGATATAAAAAACCGAGAAACTGATTCTGAAAAAAATAATTGTTTGTAAAATGGAAATTTTCAAAATATCAAAAATAAAATCTGCATCAACCCTCTTACCTCCCGATTCTACAGGCTTCAAACAGGATACCCACATGCTAGAAAAAGCAGCCAAATCTCACACAAACTGTTTCTTGGCACGTACGTATATACTCTGTATCGAATGCCCATATGGTATTCCTACACATGTGTGCCCCTCGATTTTGCTTCCGTTTAACTTAAAGAAAGGTTGATAATTTTAATTAAATTTTAACATATTGTGTACATGCTGATTCGAAAAATTCCCATATCGGCATTTGTTGGACGAAGAAAGCTCTGATGAAATAATGATATTAAATATGCAATCAATCTACTAATCTACTATCACACACACACACACACACACACACACACATATATATATATATATATATATATATATAATGATAAATCTCAGAGCGAGTTATAAACAGTAGCGGTAGCACATAGTGAAGCATATTTGCCATTTGAATATGGCTAACCCCTAAGGGTGGATGCTACTGTAGTTTGTAGCCCCAGGAAGATATCTCCTCCAGCTGGCTATAGACACACTATCTGTGCCTTCTCAGTATTTGTGAAGGGACGTCATCCTCCCCGTCTTCAACTCATGATACACACGGACTCGAGTTTCAAGGTGTTTACCTATCATCAGCGTGTGACAATCATGGTTGTCGACGAGAAGTCAGCTCCCTTCACAAATACATATACTTTTTCCAGTGTCGATTGACACTGATATTGAAAAAGTGAAGTCAAACAATGATAAATCTCAGAGCGAGTTATAAACAGTAGCGGTAACACATCGTGACGCATATTTGCCATTTGAATATGGCTAACCCCTAAGGGTGGATGCTACTGTAGATTGTAGCCCCAGGAATATATCTCCTCCAGCTGGCTATAGATACACTATCTGTGCCCTCTCAGTATTTGTGAAGGGAAGTCATCCTCCCCGTCTTCAACTCATGATACACACGGACTCGAGTTTCAAGGTGTTCACACGCTGATGATAGGTAAACACCTTGAAACTCGAGTCCGTGTGTATCATGAGTTGAAGACGGGGAGGGTGACTTCCCTTCACAAATACTGAGAGGGCACAGATAGTGTGTCTATAGCCAGCAGGAGGAGATATCTTCCTGAGGCTACAAACTACAGTAGCATCCACCCTTAGGGGTTCCCCATATTCAAATGGCAAATATGCGTAACTATATATATATATATATATATAGGATGGGCTTCTCTCAGTTTCGTATTCCAAATCCACTCACAGGCCTTTGGTCAGCCTGAGGCTATAGTAGAAGATACATCTCCAAGATGCCACGCAGTGGGCCTGAACCCGGAACCATGTGGTTCGTTACCAAATTGGAGAAACAGCTTTCGGATATTATTTATTCATTTAACAAAAAAGCGCCTTAATAGCATACATATATACATTATAATTCAATACATATAAGATAAGAATACAAATTATAAATATCATAATATAAATTATTGAAATATATACATTCTTACAACACTATGACTGGGTACTGAAACAGCTGCTCCACCACTCAAATGTGGAATTGATACAATAAATAAGTTAATTGCATTGCAATTAGCAACATTTATGTATTAAGAATTTAGGTACTTTACTAACAGCATATTTGACAGTACGACAGCGTAACGAAGGATGAAATGGGCTTGCAGCCGGATCCGGGAAAAAATTGCAACAAAAAAAACATGGGAAATCATGGCCCCATGATCCCGGACCACGGGGGGATAACAAAGGATCAAATAGGGACGGGAAAAAACGAAATGGACTTGGACCGGAAATAGACAATGGGAAAGGAAACGGTATAGGAATGGTAGATGAGGAGTTCAGCTGCTGCGGAAAGGTGTTTGCTAGTTACATCGGGCTGAGAATCCACCAAGGGAAGGTGTGTGAGAAGAAAGTAATTCAACAACGTTGGTTGATAAACCATAAGACGTGTGGCCAAAACCCCCCGGAAAATAACCACAGCGAGGTTCATTCCACAGTTGAATCGGAATAGTCAAAAAGACTGATAGGCGTGAAGAAGACAAAGGTTAAGTGGCCGAAAGCAAATGACGCAGCGAGCTATAAAAAATTCGACGACGAGGTAGCAAGAATGACCACCAAATTCAAAGGCGACGACGAACAAAAGCTCGAAAACCTGGTTAATACAATCTACCAGGAAGGAGAGAAAAGATTTGGACTGGAAACAACAGGGAAGGTAGAATCAACGGCAAAGAGTGGATCATCGAGGAGAGAAAGACGGATCGCAAAGATTCGAGAAGAGAAGAAAAACTCAGAACCAGATGGAGGGATGCGAAGGAGGAGGAAAGAGAAGGGCTAAAGCAGCTATATGAAGAGATAAAAAAGAGGCATTGATATCTGCTAAGAAAACAAAGAAGGATGAGCAGAAGAAAGGAGAGAGAAAAAAAACTATTGTACATTTGTGAACAATCCCAATCAATATGCGAAACATCTATTAACTGAAAGTAAAAGCAGAAAAATGAATTGCACGAAAGAAGAGCTCGAACAACATCTGAAAGAGACATACAGTGACTCTGACAGAAATGAAGTACTCCCAGAAATGCACGGACTGAAGAAACCACCTGAACCAAGAGTACCATTTGATTTGAGCGACATCAAACGGAAAGAAATGGATGAATTCATAAGAAAAGCAAGAGCAAAAAGTGCACCACGGAACGATGGAGTGAGCTACAAGGTATACAAATATTGCCCGAAATTACGTTTGCAGCTGTTTGCACTGATAAGAGAAATGTGGAAGAAGAAAGATGTAGTGGAGCGATGGTGTATAGCCGAAGGTATCTTTCTACCTAAAGAAAAAGAGGCAAAAACACTAGGCCAATTTAGACCGATTTCACTACTAAATACAGACGGGAAAATCATGTTTGGAATAATTGCTATACGAATTATAAGATTCGTACAGCATAACGGGTACGTTAATGAAGCAATCTAAAAAGTAGGAATCCCATGAATCCCTGGGTGCATAGAACACGCATTTTCCATCTGGGAAGCCATCATCCGTGCAAAACAAATGAAGAAAAACCTGTATATTGTTTGGCTAGATCTTGCCAATGCTTATGGATCTGTTCCGCACGCAATAATAAAAACAGCGATGGACTTCTTTTGGATTCCAAAAGATGTTCAACGAATGCTCATGTCGTACTACGACAACCAGAGGATGAGATTTACAGCAGGAAAGTTCACAACGGATTGACAACGGTTTGAAATAGGTATTGCAGCCGGATGCACGATATCAGTCATCTTATTCGTGCTAGTCATGGAAATGTTACTTAGATCTACAAACTGTGAGAAAGCTGTTACAAAGACACCATTAGGGGCTTTTATGGACGATGTAACTATATTATCAGAAAGTAGAGAAGCAGCAGAGGGAACGTTAGAGCGGTTGGACGAACTGATAGGATGGGCAAGGATGAAATTCAAAGCCAAAAAATCTCGAAGCGTGGCTTTCGTGAAAGAAAGGCAAGAAGAAGTGAAATTTAGGATAGGAAGTGAAGACATACCAACGGTGAAAGAACAACTAGTAAAGAGTCTCGGCAGATGGTATAGAGATTTATTAAATGATAAGAAGCAAAGGAAAGAAACGCACGAGTTAGTAGAACACGGATTAAAGGCAATTGACAGAACAACGCTGCCGGAAAAATTCAAAATGTTGGATACTGCAATTTGGGCTGTACCCAAGAATAATGTGGCCATTGCAAATGTACGAAATAGCCTCGAGTAGAGTAGAAAGGATGGATCAAAGATGCAGTGTGTTTATCAGAAAATGGCTTGGTCTGACGAAACCACTGAATACAACTGCACTATATGGAAAACCCACGCTGCAACTACCAATAACATCAATTGCCGAAGAATATAAGGAAGGAAAGGCAAAGACAGTAATGATGCTAAGGTATTCAAAAGATCAGAGCATCCGGGAAAACCCTCCAAAGGTACGAACAGGGAGGAAATGGAAGGTGGAAGAGGCAGTAAACAGGGCTATCGGAAAACTAAAGCACGCAGATATAGTCGGAGCGACGCAAGAAGCTAGAACCGGCCTAGGGTCGCAAAATTTCAGGCCATTTTGCAAGAGCAGTGTAAAAGAGATGAAAGAGGCAGTGGTATACGAAGTGAGAAAGAAGGAAGACGAAAGGCGAAATGTACATTTGGTGCAATGCAGTCAACAGGGACAGTGCCTGAGATGGGAGGAATATGTGATCAACCGCAGACTATCATGGAAGGAACTTTGGGCTTGGGAACAAGCAAGAACATCCTTCCTGATCAAGTCTACCTTCGATGTTCTACCCTCACCGGCGAACTTAGTCCGGTGAAACATAAAAACAACCGAAGAGTGTAGATGCGGAGAGAAAGCGACGGTTGGACATGTTCTATCAGGTTGCAGACTAGCACTTGAAAGATATACATGGCAGCATAATCAAGTCCTCGGTGTCATAAGCGCAGCACTCAAGGAGAAGATCGAGAGGTACAATAGGGGAGAGTACCCAAAAGTAGAAAAGCGCAGGGAAGTATACTTCCACAAGGAGGGAAAATGTTATAAAACCAGGCCTACAAGTAAAGTATACGAGATGGACGAAAGATAGAAGGGATACTGGGAGGTGGCCACGGACATGGAAAGACAGGTAATATTTCCACTAATAAAAACAACAAAAAGACCGGATTTAGTTCTTTGGAACAGAGACAGGAGAATGGGAATTTTACTAGAAGTGACAGTACCTTGAGAAGAGAACATCGGCAACGCAGAGGAACGAAATGAGAAGAGGTACGAAAAGCTAATCGAAGAATGCAGAGAACAGGGATGGAATGACGAATATTATCACCTGGCAGTGGGGGCTAGAGGCTTCATTGAAAAAAAAATGACAACGCTTTTCAAAAGAAGATTTGTTTTTTCTAGCCCCGAGCTGCGTAAACTAATAAGGAGAGTACAGCAGGCGATCGAAAAAGCCAGCTTCTATATATGGCTGAAGCGGGAAGACCGAAAATGGCTTGAAAGTCATAAACACGCCGACGGGAAATAACATCATTAGGTGAGACAAGCTGACTGACAGGTAACGGTCGTTTAGAAAAAGCGCGGGTTAAAACTACGCGCCTTCACTAGTCAGTTAAGGTGAGTCAGTGTCACGTGACAACTTGCTGAGGCTGCCTGCCGGAGTCTATGCTGCAGATATTTAAAGGGAGAAATTTGACAAGACAGTCAGTCACCGGCTGACACTCGCTGACGATACATCGAAGAGGCCAGGGAACAGAAGAAAGAAGAAGAAAGAAGACATGTACCCAAAACCAGAGCTGAGGACACCTCCGAAACGGGGGCCCCGCCACGTCAAAATGGTAGAGGAGTAGAGGCCGAAACCGGATTTGGTTCCTCCTGATGATGACTTGAGCTAACTGGATCCTATAAAGGAGCTGTTGTGGTAGCAGACCACGAAACACGGTTGTAATTCCTCCGTCTTCCAGCGCAGTTTGTGAAGATTTCCAATTATGATTTACTGTAAATAATAGATCGAAGTGTTTATAATACATTATCAATAAATATCGAACATTTCTCCACGTCACTCATTCGTTTTTCGTTTCACATCTGACCATTTCGTCTTTAAAATTTCCGATTCTTACTCTTTAACTTCGCTCTTCTCTGCAATCGTCACCCAACCACTGTTGCTGCTGCACATGCTAGAAACAACAGCCAAATCTCACATAAAGAACGATAAAGTATAAAACCATTTTAAAATTTCTTAAAAATTGATTTAATTTCAATTTTGTCAATGTTTACTGGATTCAATCATTTGACTACGGCCAAGCTAAGGCACTGCTTTAATAAAATTTAGTCGAATGAATCACCCCAGTAATTTTTTTTAATGTATTTTACGCATGGTACTCCGTCTACCGGTGTCTTTTGCCAAATGGCTAATCTAAGGGGACGTAAACACACAAACACTGTTTGTGAAGCAGTGGGTAATTGTGAAACGCAAACACAAAGACACACTCACGCTCACACACATGTGTGTGCGCGTGCGTGTGTGTGTGTATACGCCGAGCCTCTTTCAGTTTCCGTCTACCAAGTCTACTCTTAGGTCGACCCGAAGATATAACAGAAGACATTTGGACAAGGCACCACGCAGTGATACCGAACCTGGAACTTTACGGTTGGGAACCAACTTTCTTACCGTAAAGCCCTGTCTGTAATTTTAGTTGATAAAACAAATAAAATATTCGAATACATGTTTCTGATAGTTGAACTTTCTGCTCCACATGTATTCATGGACAGAAGGAGGCGTGAAATATTTCACCCTTTGGTCGTAATATCGTTTCTTTTAATTCAGCTGACATCCATCTCGATAATCTTTTGTTTTAAGTATTCACGCGCTGAAAGAAAGAATACAGAAATATCTGCAAACCAAATAAATTAAATGTGATTTCTTTTCAATGTGAAATATATTTCAAAATTGCTAATTGATTTAAGATATGGCTGAGGGTACTCTGCCTGTTGTTTCTAGCTTAAAGAAGGTGTCATCTATGGAGTGAGAAAGAACGTGTCTCCATGGACTTCGCCATCTGCATTCAGGATGGGAATAAAAAGACAATAAACTGAAAAGCAAAAACAATGTCAATATGAGGTACCTGGCTGTTATTTCTAGCATGATGCAAGGCCAAGCTTAGGAGAATATCCTTAACGTTCTCTGACGCGTCATCAGAGCGAACGATTTGCACGAAACTTGTTTAAACAGGTGAATTAAGTCTGACCCTCTTCTAAGTGCTGTGTATTGCGTCGCCGAATGGAAGCTTGGCCGCATCCACAAAGGGAAAAAGGATGAAGAAACGCGAATGCGCGTTGACTTGTGATTTCAGTTGCTGCAGCATCCAACCTATGATTTGTATTGAGATGTAAGTGTGAACGATTGGAACCAAATGCAGCTGAAAGGCACGAGGAATTCTGAAACTTTCATTATTACACCGGATCGATGTATTTAATTATTTAATTAATGATTAATTACAGACTTACTCTATGTATGTGTGTCCGCGCGAGTGTGTGCTTACATTTTACTGAATCCCATGGCTTCACGACCAGTGTTTGGTTGTTTACGTCCCTGTAACTTAGTTGTTTGGCAAAAGTTACCGAGAGAAGTATTATGCACGCACATACACACACGCACGCACACACACTCACACACACAAACATATGCTGGAGTACTCCCTTCAACTAAAATTCCTGAAAAGTTTACCCCAGCCTGGCCGCTGTGCAATGACTGAACCCAGTAAAAAAAGCGTAAGATTTCAATGAAACACTCCTTTCTTCTTCCCTAAACATATTCGCCAATTTCTAAACACTTCAATGAATTATTTACATTAAAACAGATTTGGAAATCTTCACAGATTTTATTTAACAAAACAGAACCTGATACAGTTTAATGCAAAAAGGGATGTAATAAGAGTTATTATCCTTACCGTTCGCTCCTCCCATCTTTTTATATAATTCACTATGACTCCACCCAATTCATTTATTACATCCTACCATTCCTCTATTTGCAAACATATTCATCGTTCTCTCTCTCTCTCTCGCTCCCTCTTTCAATGTCTCTCTATCTCTTCCTATTCTCTCATCTCACTATTTATTACAGAATCCTCCCACTCTCTTGTTTTCTGTCTTAACCACGCCCCCCGTTCTCTACCTTACTAAACACATAGAGCATTTTGTTTCAATCCCCCCTCTCTCTCCCAGTCGTCCTTTCTCTCTCTCTCTCTTCTCTCCCTCCCTTACTCTATATATCTTTCTACATCACTCCGTCACTCCCTCTTTCTCTCTCTTACCTCATGCTCTCTCTCTCTCTCCCTCCCATCCTCTCTCTCTCAGTCGTCCTTTCTCTCTCTCTCCACTCCCTTACTCTATATATCTTTCTATATCACTCCGTCACTCCCTCTTTCTCCCTCTTACCTCATGCTCTCTTTCTCTCTCCCTCCCATCCTCTCTCTCTCTCAGTCGTCCTTTCTCTCTCTCTCCCTCCCTCCCTTACTCTATATATCTTTCTATATCACTCCGTCACTCCCTCTTTCTCTCTCTTACCTCATGCTCTCTTTCTCTCTCCCTCCCATCCTCTCTCTCTCTCAGTCGTCCTTTCTCTCTCTCTCCCCTCCCTTACTCTATATATCTTTCTATATCACTCCGTCACTCCCTCTTTCTCTCTCTTACCTCATGCTCTCTTTCTCTCTCCCTCCCTTCCTCTCTCTCTCCGTCCTCCTTTCTCTCTCTCTCCCCTCCCTTACTCTATATATCTTTCTATATCACTCCGTCACTCCCTCTTTCTCTTTCTTACCTCATGCACTCTTTCTCTCTCCCTCCCATCCACTCTCTCTCAGTCGTCCTTTCTCTCTCTCTCCACTCCCTTACTCTTTATATTGATTCTTATGGTAAATTCTATATACTAACAAGTGGAATTTTGCTTAACCATCAGCGATAGAGTAGTGCTACCAATGAGCTTCAATTGTAAGCAAAATTGGCCTGCCAATATAGTATTCCTGCTCGCTGTAGGGCGGTTATCTTCCCTTAATAGTACATAGGCTTTTGTTTTAGTCGCTACAAGGGTCTTTGATTCTTGTTTCTAGCAATATAGGTGTTATCCTGCCCAACCTCAGTCACTATTAGTGGCAACTGGATTTTCCTTTTTTGGTTCTATATTGCATCTAGCCGCCTCAGTTATTTTACACACACACACACACACACACACGCGCGCAGATACGGATTAACACACTCACACACACACTCACACGCAGATACGAACACACATGCACACATATCCTGTAGATCCTATAGAGGTAGAATGAACAAAAAAGTACTCCATCCTATGAGAAATAAATATACCAATTTAATACACAACCGAAGGTGCTACTAATAATTTCATGCTTTTATATTACTTGTACAATCGTATATATAAAATACGTCCCGCATCTCCGAGTTATCTTTGAGGCTATGTTTATGCGTCATACATATTTACTGCCTCCCCTCTCTCCCTTTCTCCCACTCTCTCTCTTACTCATTCTCCCTCTCTCTCTTTGTCTCTCACTCCCACTCCCTCTGTCTTTATCTCTCTCTCTCTCTCTCTCCAATGCCAGCCTAATAGCCAGCATCATTCCTCTCTCTGTGTTCCTGTTATTGCCCCGTGACACGCAGTTTTCTATTTCCATCGAGCGACATCGAGAAACAAGACGACGACAAAACAATCAGACGGACACACTGAACAGAGCCAGCAACCAGAGAAGGGCGCTGATGAGGCTCCAGCTTGGGTTCGACTCCGAGACAGACTTAGACAAATACACTGATATCTTGACGTTGAGGGTGCATATTCTGGTGGGTAGAGCCATCTTTTCCGGCATCGTTCAGTTTTGATGATTTCCCGAGTGATTCGTGTCGCCGATGTCGTTGGATAATGCTAACCTCTTTACACCGAGCTACACCACGCCTCGGATACTGGATCATGTCTTTCGCAAGAATAGACACAACAGACCGCAGTGTGGTAACTGTTCTCTTAAGCAAGTTTCTCCGAAGAGAATCACTAATCGTAAACTAACGATAGTTTTCACCTCGTCGATTGACCGGATGGCCGCCTGACTGTTTTTTTTTTCGCATGATCAAACGGCAACGGTAAGCGGATCGATTTCGGATCACCGTTTGAGCAATTCCACTGAAACACGGACACACTCGCCTAAATTGACGGGGTGTTTATATTGTGGCCCACGAAAGAGACGGTTATCTGCGTCAGAGAAGCGGAAGCGAATCAACGGTTTGAGTTACACTCGAACATACACACGCAAGAAGCGACCTTTGCTACTTCATTTTATGGTCGAATGAAGGACTGAAAGAAAATTTGATTGAAACAGGTTTCAATTCAATATTGAACCTCAACGAAAGAATTTAATTAACAACATTAAGGGAAGCAATACTTCTAATTCTACAAGTGTTAAATTAAGATTTCATCATCAGGGCGATGACATCCAGTATTGCAGCTGTGATAAT
>NW_021833032.1:35000-37500 GCF_006345805.1 Octopus sinensis
AAAGAAGTATCCCCCACCTAGTAGACACCCGGTAAGAAGTTTCAAGTGAGAAACTTGCCCGGGAAGTAAACCCAAGTGCAAGAGCTCCTACCAGCACCAAAAGCCATGGAGATGAAAAACCCCAAAAAGAAATAAAAGGAGGAAAAACTAAAAGAAAAACTCAAACAAAACGAAAAAATGAAACAGCCAAGATTAGAAGTAAAACTGACTATCCATATACCAAAAAGGATGGAAACAAACAGCGCACACGGGTGTGTAGGTTCTACCTGAGAGGTGCCTGCTGGCATGGAGAGGAAGGTGCAGGCTGCCGTTTTGCACATCGGGGACCCTGCCGCAGAGACACGAAACAGATCAGAAACAAACTAACAAAAGAAAAAGGGATGGACCACGCACCACCTGCCCCAAAACGGAGGTACGCAGATGTGGTGCGTGCCACAAACCGCCAACATGATGTTGTTGAAAGGGCAGCTGCTGAACAAGAATCTTTTTTGTGCATGGCACGAAAGATTGTACAGCAGCTAACCTGGCTTCATCAAACCCAAGCTCGCAGATGGGACTACCCACAATATACAAGACGACCACAGCAAATAGACCCAAGGTGGACACCGCCGGCTACAGCATACACCTCACCTCGATGCTCCTACTGAACATCAGAGGACTGCAAACACTCAGTAACAGGACAAAAATCCCGTTCTTGAGAGACTTTGTTGCATGCAATCAAGCCTTATGCATAGCACTTACGGAAACGCACCTGAAACCGGACATAGCAAATGCGGAATTACACATACCACAGTATGTTGTACTACGGACCGACAGAAAAGAAAGGAGTCATGGAGGAGTTGCTATGTACATCCGTGAGGACCTCACATCCCAGGTCCTTTTGTCATACTCAAACTCGGTGTGTGACACACTAATTGTACATATAAGGCAACTTGATGTAGTTGTGTGTGCTACATATCGCCCTCCAGATGCCCCAAGCCATGTAGGCAAGTTTGAAGACTGCCTTATAAAAATAGAAGAAGTTCTAATCACATTAGAACAACACATAAGTGTACTTCTTATGGGAGACTTCAATCTACCCAATGTCAGATGGCCCGAGGGCCTTTCTCTCCCAGGAATGACAAGATGTGAACGAGGGCAGGCGAGGTCCCTCCTGAACCTCATCAACACCCTGTACATGGAGCAAGTAATACTCCAACCAACCAGGGCAGGTAACACACTGGATCTCTGCTTCACAAATAATATGGATCTCATCCATAATGTGAAAGTGTCACCGACACTACTCTCGGATCACAACATGGTAGAGCTGACCATGTACGGGCCAAAGGAAAGCATGGACATGCAGCCTACAAGAAACCCTCAGAATCTTTCCAGCTTGAACTTCCATAAGGCAAACTGGAAACAAATTGAGAAAGAGATCCTCAAACAAAACTGGCCTGAATGTCTCTCCTCGCCAGACATCGACGTGAAACTTCAACAATTCATGTCTGTAATGCAAGCCATATACTACAAATGTGTCCCAGAGAGAAAGGCCACTGTACACAAGAACAAAATCCCCAGAGAGAGGAAAATTTTAATGAGACGGCGTACAAAAATTTCAAATCGCCTAAACAAACAAATTGAAAGCAGTGAAAAGTCCCGCCTGAAAATAAAACTGTTGGAAATTGAAAAATGTCTGCAACTCTCCCATGAAAAGGGAAGAGCAGACAAAGAAGCCTGGGCTATAGACAACATAAAATCTAACCCCAGAGCTTTCTACAGGTATGCCAAAGAAACAGCTACGGTGCACTGTAGGATAGGGCCACTCCTTGAAAAGGATGGCACACTCACAGGAAAACCAATGAGGGTAAGTGAAATACTGAATGAGCAATTCAAGAGTGTTTTCACTCCACCCCTTGGGCATTTCCAAATCACCAATCCAACTGACTTCTTTACCACTGCAGATATAAAATCAGAGGCAGCGACGATAGATTACATCGATATAAAGGAAGACGATGTAATAAAGGCTATAGATGAAATGAAAACAGACTCAGCTACTGGCCCCGATGGATTCCCGGCAATCCTCCTAAAAGTATGTAAGAGAGTCCTAGCAAGACCACTGCAGTTCCTCTTTCAGAGCTTCCTTGCAGCTGGCAAACTTCCAAGAAAACTGAAGGAAGGTAAAATATGCCCTATTCATAAAGGAGGTAGCAGAGCGGAGGCCAAGAACTACAGACCTATCTCCCTGACCTCACACATCAGCAAGGTCATAGAATGAATAGTCAGAAGGAAACTGATCACCTTCCTTGAAGAAAATGACTTGCTGCCTGACACCCAATATGGTTTCCGACCAGGAAGAAGCTGCTTAACTCAGCTCCTACAACACTATGACTGGGTGCTGAAACGACTGCTCAACCACTCAAATGCGGAAGTGATATATCTCGACTTTGCAAAGGCCTTTGATAAAGTCGATCATGGAATGATATGTCACAAACTGCGTGATCTTAGCATAGTTGGAAAA
>NW_021833032.1:42500-45000 GCF_006345805.1 Octopus sinensis
GGGCGAAATATCTGTTTCTTTATTAGCCACAAGGGGATAAACATAGAGGGGACAAACAAGGACAGACAAACGGATTAAGTCGATTACATCAACCCGAGTGCGTAACTGATACTTAATTTATCGACCCCGAAATGATGAAAGGCAAAGTCGACTTCGTCGGAATTTGAACTCATAACTTATCGACCGGCGAAATATCTGTTTCTTTATTAGCCACAAGGGGATAAACATAGAGGGGACAAACAAGGACAAACAAACGGATTAAGTAGATTACATCAACCTCAGTGCGTAACTGGTACTTAATTTATCGACCCCGAAATGATGAATGGCAAAGTCGACCTCGGTGGAATTTGAACTCAGTACTTAGCGGCGGACGAAATACGGCTACGCATTTCGCCCGGCGCGCTAAAGTTTCTACCTGGACGCCACCTTTGGATGGGCACGATATAGCAGTAATTGTTGGTCTGAGTCATCTGTGTGTTTATCTGTGTTAGTTTGTTGTGTGTATGTATGTGTGTATGTGTGTGTGTGTAGAATGTTGAAACTGAGTCACAGTTGACTTAACATTAACGACTGCAGGCCTCTTAGTCAAAAATCAGGTCAGACATTTTTACATGTCGTCACCATCATCATTATAATCGTCATCATTATTATTGTCAAGGCTATACACGCACGCACACATTTGTATGTATAGATGTATAAGTAGGTATATATATGGACAAATATGTATGGACATACATTATACATATATATATACACATATCTATCTATCCGTATGTACATACGTACGTAAATATATACATATATATATATATATGTGTGTGTGTATGTATCCATTTATACATGTCTGTGTGCATATATGAAGGAATATATTTACAAATATCTATTCATGTATCTGTGTGCATGTATATATATATAAGTAGAGAGAGAGAGAGGGAGAGAGAGAGAGAAAGAGAAGGAGAGAGAGAGAGAGAGAAAGAGAGAGAGAGTGAGTTGTGGTTCAACAAGGCACCAATGTTTATTAGAAATAACAGCCAATAAATTTGTGACACTATCGTAAAGCTTCATAATGTTTGAACTGGCGAAGACGTGTGAGTGCAGCGAACATAAAAACAAATAATTCGCGTTGCCTCAAGGAATAGCAGTAGATGAATGGACATCTCCCAGAATTGAATATATATATATATATATATATATATATATATAAAATATATATAAAGATATATACACATATATATACATACATATATATACATGAATTATAGAAGTGATATTTTCCTGAACTATACCCGTGATGTACCCACGGATAATAATTGTAAATCAATAAACGACCAGGGTTATAAACATTTGTTGTATGGGGTACAAGACAAACTTCAAGTCCCTGATGTCGTAATAAATTATAAAAATACAACTTAAATTGAAGTATTGAACACTTTCAGCAATGTATGCATGTTATATATATATATATATATATATATAAGAGTTCTATATTTAAGAAATGTGGAAATATGTACATTATTTACATTATTTATATTTGAAGGATATGTGTCCTTATCTTGTTTGTTGTTAACACAACGTTTCAGCTGATATACCCTCCAGCGTTCATCAGGTGTCTTAATCACTATGCCATATGCCCACGGGAATATGGCATAGTGGTTAAGAGCGCGGGCTACTAACCCCAACATTCCGACTTCGATTCCAGGCAGTGACATGAATAATAATAATAATAATAATAATAATAATAATAATAATAATAATAAATAATAATAATAAATAATAATAATAATAATAATAATAATAATATCTCTATAATATTATTATCTCTAGCTGCCCAGTCCTGGCTAAGAAGGAATATATTCACAGACATGACAGAGTTGGAACCTACATACATTGGAAGCTATGCCAACATTATGGAATAACAACAGAAAAAAGATGGTATAGGCACACACCAGAAAAGGTCACAGAAAACGAGAAAGCAACCATACTCTGGGATATGCCGATACACACAGATAGAGAAATTAAGGCCAACAGACCAGATATAGCTGTCAGAGATCATGAAGAAAAAAAATGCTTTCTAATTGATGTATCAATACCGGCAGATGACAACGTGTCTCTAAAAGAAATGGAGAAACTCTCAAAATACAAAGACCTGGAAATAGAGATAACTAGAATGTGAAATCTGAAAACAGAAACAATTCCTATCATAGTAGGTGCATTAGGCATGATAAAAAAATATTCAGACAAATACATAACAAAAACACACAGGACTTACAAACACATATAACATACAGAAAATTGCACTACTAGGCACTGCACACATCCTACGCAGAACACTTTCCATACAATAACAATAACCATCAGAGCATCACAACAAATCACAGCACATACCCAAGGCACACAGAGCTGCGCTCGGTAGTGAAGTGAAAGCACGCTATAAAAATAAAACTACTGAATAATAATAATAATAATAATAATAATAATAATAATAATAATAATAATAATA